>NC_141874.1:207576806-207879836 GCF_056163025.1 Triticum urartu
TCATCGTGTATATAAAGTTGAAAAAAATGCTCACATGTATATAAAAATGTTCATGCATTTTTTAAAAATAATTCACGTGTTATTTAAAATAAACAGTGAACTTTTCTAAAATACACAATGAATATTGTTGAAACAAACAATGAATAATTTCTAGATACACGATGAACAATTTTGGAAAACAACGAACGTTTAAATACATGACGAACACTTTCTAGGTACAAGACGATGAACATTGATTAGTACGCAATGAGCATTTTTAAAGTATGCCGAGTAAAAGTTTAAATATACAACCTTTTAAAAGTACATGATGAACATTTCTTAATAAACGGTAAAAAAATGTAAATACATCTTGCACATTTTCTAAATACACTATGAACCTTTCTATAATACATGATGACCATATTGTGAAAACACTATGAATATTGTGAACCACCCGTGGTTCAAGTTCTAGATTTGACACTTATGCTCGCATTTTCCTCGATCATCTCATGTGTATTTGCAAATACAAGTTCAATCATCTCATATGTCAGTTCAGTCTCTTAGAAGTGCTCGTATAGGTATACATTTGTATGAGCATCTGCATCTGTACAATATTTTCTATATGTGTTGAACAAAAAGATAAAAAATAAAAAAAAATAAAGAAACAAAAAGCGAAGGAAACAAATGAAACGGAAAAATACCTGGAGCAACCGAGAAAATCAGAGTTATTAGTTTTACTAGACTTGAAAAGGCTGGCATCCTCATATATCTCTATCTTTACTACTTAGAAATAATGTAAGATCCCCGTTTCACCTTTTCCCCACCACCCCTTCGTCCAACTTTTTATTTACATGATAATTAATCATCTTAATTTACTTATCTTCTGAATCAATCCCATTATCAAACTTCTAATCAAAATATAAGGTAATTCACGAGCAGAATTTGATGAACATTTATTTACACAATCGCATTGTTATTGACAGATAAATCACAAACTAACGCACTAGAATATTTATATCCCACTGCAACGCACATGTATCTCTACTACTTATACTACTTAAAAAAAATGTAAGATTTCCGTTTCACCATTTTTTTCACCACCCATTCGTCCAACCTTTCATTGTATATGATAATCAATCATCTTAATTACTTACATTCTGAATCAATTCCATTTTAATTTACTTATCAAACTTCTAATCAAAATATAAGGTAATTCACGAGCAGAATTTGATGAAAATTTATTTACACAATCACATTGTTATTGACAGGTAAATCACAAACTAATGTACTAGAATATTTATATCCCGCTGCAACGCACATGCATTATTCTATATTATTTAAAATATAGTAAGTGCCCTTTTAGGCCGAACACGCGTCGTTCAACTTTACGTATGTTCCCTGCCCTCTCTTCGTTTTGAATTTTCAACTTTACGTATGTTCCCTGCCCTCTCTTTGTTTTGAATTTTTTTTTCATCTTCACGTATGTTCCCCACCTTCTCTTCGTTTTGAAATTTTCCTTCCTAGGTTTTTCACCGTTTTTTCTTCAAAACGTCCTAACTGTCCGCATTTTATTGACTTATACCAAATAAAATTATGGTTCTTATCAAATAAAATTATAAATTTATTTAGGTAGGTAAATCACGTGCAAGATTTGATAAAGCATTTATTTACACAATCACATTAATATGTGCACATAAATCACAGACTAAAGTACCAGAATATGTACATCCCGTTGTAATAATTTGAGTGAATTCCGTTTTTACCCTTTATTTTAACATTTTTGACACTAATTACCCCATTTAGCGAGATTTCATTCATTTTACCCCATTTAGGAAAAGTATTGCCACAATTTACCCTGTTTAAAATTGTGTGAGCATTCTGACCTGTGCCGCATAGAGCATAACTTCTCCCGACCGGCTCGGCACAATGGAGGTCACTCACATCACGTCCAACGCACAACGCCCGAGTCGGCCGCGCGCCATGCTCACCTCCAGTCGCTTCTAGCTTGTGTCGCCTGCCCCAATCGATTGCATTGCCTGTCCAGGCTTCCGACCGAATGCACCCGTCAGGCTCGCTCGAACCTAGTGTTAGATATTGTCAGGCATCGGCGATGGCGACACCGACCGGTGGATTCTCATGGCTCCATCAAGCTCCCCGACATCGGGCTAGGCACGTCCATTTACGTGAACCGCTGCACTGAATCTTCTTGCTTTGGTGACATCAGGACCAAACGTGCAAGCAGCTAGACAAGGAAGCTAGCATAGATGGATTGATGAACAATGCCACATGCGCATGCACGCGTAGGTGAACCTGGGCTTTGCACTAGCGCTACATCCGATCGGTCGATCACGATGCCGTCGGCAGAACACTGCGTAACTTGGCGATCGATGGAAGAAACTCTGATCGATAGATTGCAACAGGCTATAGTCTCAAGCCTCACATTTCTTTATTGCTTTGATCTGGTGATATTAGAACGTGGTGTACAAAGATATATATAGCACCTAGCCCTAGCCAAACTAAGCCTATACGTATCCCATGTGAAGACTGCCTCCTGCCCTAGTCGGACATGGACATCGCGATTTATTCCAATAACCATCAGGCTGTGCTCAGTTGATGGCGGGTCTGTGACGACGGTGCGATCATATCGGGCCTGGCCGGTCGGGAGAAGTTAGGAGGACCGGTTCAACAAGGAGAAAAATAGATAGGAAAAAATCGTCGATGTGGCATTGCTAGCTAGACCTGACAATTTGGACCCGCCAGTCAGAACAGATACAAAATTTTACACAGGGTAAATTGTGGCAACACTTTTGCTAAATGGGGTAAAACGGATGAAATCCTGCTAAATGGGGTAATTAGTGACAAAAATATCAAGATAGGGGGTAAAAACTGGAATTCACTCTAATAATTTAGTTGAACAGAAAAATTGGCATTCTTTATAATCTATCACGCCATACATCAGCTTTACCATGACTTTTGTTCCCCACTCTTGCCAGTTGCAATCCCTATTAATAGCATCTTAGCAGTTCTACTTACATCCACATTGCAAAGATTCAGTAATAGACACCGATACAGCAGGGCCTCTTCCTCCTCCCAAGATCATTTCCAACAAGTTAAGATACTGACATACTGTACCGTAAGAAACACTATACACAGCTGGTTCAGTTAACTGCTTCAAACTATACAGGACTCATCTTGGCGAAAGCTCCGTGATTGACACTTGGTTCGAAGACATCACAGTTGAATTTTCCGTGAGCGGATATGCTTCCGAATAGGCAGTCGAGGTTTCACTGACACTGACCTCCTGGATGCAGAATGCCGGCCTGGACAGAGAAGGGAGACGGACGGTGTGGCTGCTGAACATGATATTCACCGACGACATCGTCGGCCTGCTCGCCGGTTTCCTCTGCACGCACAGGAGCCCGACGTGGATGCACTTGAGCACCTGGTCGACGGGAGGGTGGTTGCTCAGGGATGGATCCATCAACTCGACGACGTTTCCCCGGGTCCAGTGCTCCCATACCTGCAGCAAATTTTGCAAGGGTATTCAGACATTGTTACCAGAAGCTGGCCGCGTGCAGAGTTTACGGACAGGCTTCAGGTGCTCACAAGATTCAAAAGATCCACGTCTTGCTCAGTGTTATATGAGCCACTGTTTCTTCTCCCTGTGATGATCTCCAGGACCAAGACGCCGAAGCTGAACACGTCCGACTTCACGGAATACTGACCGCGCATGGCGTACTCCGGGGCCATGTATCCGCTGTGACAGAAACAGAACCTTACAACCCGACTAAAAACTTGGTGTTTTGTCAGACAAAATGTACTCGACATGCTTACTATGTGCCGGCGATACGACGAGTCACATCTTCTGACTGATCCCCTCCGAATATCTTCGCTAAGCCGAAGTCGGAAATTTTAGGATTGTAATCGACATCTAGTAGTACATTGCTCGCTTTGAGGTCTCGGTGAACTATCTTCAGTTGAGAATCTTCGTGGAGGTATTGCAAGCCTCGAGCGATTCCATTGATTATCTTGAACCGCTTTCCCCAGTCTAGCTCTTTGTTTTTTTCAGAATCTGTGGTTCAAACAAGTGTATCATTGTAGCATAGATTTTACTATTAGTTACGTGAATAAAATTTCAAAGCAAAAAAGAAAAAAATATTAGCGAGAAAATCTTACCAAAAAGAATCATATCAAGGCTTCTATTGGGCATATATTCATAAACAAGTATTTTCTCTTGCTCTTCCAAGCAAACACCAACAAGTCTCACAAGATTCTTGTGGTGAAGCTTGGCAACCAGAACCAGTTCACTCTTCAGCTCTCCTATTCCTTGTCTGGAAGTCTGACCAAGCCTTTTCACGGCTATTTCTTCACCGTCAGGTAGGACTCCCTGTCAAAGTAAAGATACTTAGTCCTCTGCAAAAAAACATAACTGACAAAGCCACTTTTTCTCCCCCCGAAACATAAGCTATACATTGTGTAGTTCTGTACCTTATAAACCATACCAAACCCTCCTTTACCAAGCATTTTGCTGTTGTCAAAGTCATCGGTGGCAATTCTCAGTGTTGCTAGATCGAGAAGAAGCGAATCGATGTGTTGAATATCATCTGAGGTAGCTGAATATGTTGAAGAATAAGTAGACAATGATGAAAAACAAGGTTTTGAGCTCTTTACGAAATATACGATTCTGCTCCAATGTACGGATAACCTTTGGTATTAAGATTTAAGAAAGTGATAACATACTAAACAAGTTCTACTATGCACTGATCTAATCACCATCTGATGGATAATCAATTGAGTCATCACTTGACTGGCTATTATTCCATAGTTTAAAGTGCTTAAGAGGCCTTACAAGGTAGATACGCATCTTCTTCTGGTCTTCTCTTCCTCCAACAGAAAAAGTACACCACAGCGATGGACAATATCACAGCAATTGTAGGCATCAGAATAGCTAGAACTTTACCTGCACTATTTCTCTTTTTCTCTGCAAGTAAATATATACCATCAAGACGGTATACTTGTTAGTTATAACGTCAATCGGAATCTTGTAGTACATATATTAATATGGATCGGAGGGAGTAGGATTTTCCTAAGAAAACCTTGTGAGTTTCAGAGCACAGAAACCATTTGCAAGATTGTCTGTATTTAAGGGTCATGTTGTTTTTGTATTTGCATCACACTGGCAATTAGTTAGCTAGTTTGCACATGTATATAAATATAGTTGAGCAATTCTATAACTGACACCTCAAGTACTCTGACGAAGCCATGATTCATGTCTTATGATGAGCAGGAATGGAACAAGCCGGTGGTGTTAACTGATTCAGAATCTATATCAGGATAATTCTGTTACTGATTAAATCCTGTTTTTTTCACAGAAAGTCGAGAGGAACTCCCCCTTATTCCTAAACGTAATCATTTGTTGTTGCATGTTCTTACATATGCACGCCATTGCACATCAAAGAACCAATAAAATTCAGATTTTATAACTGCAGAAAAAAACTTGGGAGGAAATGATTTCCCTTCTTACAGCCAACTCACCTTCCCCTCCGGTCACCGGTGGCGCGGAAGCAGGCGGGCTCTCTACGAACTGCGGAAGCTGCACCAGCGGACGGCCGGGGAAGAAAGGGTACACCTCGTACCGGAAGTTGCACCACACCCCGAACATGCCCCCTCCTGTCCTGCCTCTGAACAAGTTGGGCAGCTGCCCAATTATGATGCTGAGGCAGCTCCGGCAGACGTCCGCCGTCTTTTCCTGCGCGCACTGCGCCAGCGCGTAAATCGTGGTGTTCCTCCTGTCGCCGAAGCCCTCCTCCCCCGTGCCGAACCTCCTGGAGGAGTCCTCCACCGCGTGGTCCGCGGTGGCGTTGAGGAGCAGCCCGACGGCGGCGTCGAACGCCGGCGTGGCCACGACCCGGGAGCGCAGGAGCGTGTAGGTTGTGACGAGGTAGTCGTCGTCGAGGAGGAAGTTGCGGTTGGAGAAGCGGAGCTGGCAGAGGTCGTAGAAGATGATGACGTCCTTGTAGAGCGGGCACGCCCGCCGCGCGCCGCGGAAGGCGGCCGCGACGCAGGCCTCGCAGGCGGAGGCGTTGGCGACGTCGCCGCGGCAGAGCGCCTGGCCGTAGACGATGTCCGGCACGTCGCCGACGTCTCCGGTGGCGTAGAAGGCTGGAGACAAGGAGGCGTTCCTGGGGAGGGTGGCGGAGAGAAGATCGATGTTGGCCCGGTAGGTGGTGTTCTGCGTGTAGTTGCCGCTGGGGGGATAGGGCCCGCAGATCGGCCACGGAGGCGGCTCGTCATCGGCGGCGGCGAGTGGCGCGTGGAGGATGGAGAGGAGGAAGGCCGCAGCGACGCCGGCGAGGTACGGGGAGAAGCAGCGGTGGGGTTTGGCCATGGCAATCCCGCCAGCGGTGGCTCACTGCGTCGGTAAACTGTACAAAAACAAAAACAAAAAGGAAATCAAAAGGAGAAGGGGTTGTTCGGGTGTCGGTCCGTGTATCATTGGCAGGTGGGGTCAGAGGGGTTGACCGGAGCAAAGCATTTGTTGACTGCTACTGTAGCGACCATCTGACCTGACGGCTAATGGTGAGCAGCCATTTCACCTTGATTTGATGTTTCTTTAAGTTTTATCTGTTGATGAGAAGAATTTGTAACCGAATACGTAATTGCGAACCATCCTGGCGCTACTATACAGTTTATTTGAGAGCATTTTTCCAAGTTTTCTATGTTGATCTTGACACTGACCAGTAGTCCAGAGCGCCGTAGCTATCTAGAACACCTGACGCAGAAAAAGGCCAAAGAAACAAATGGTCAAGCCACCTCAATTGACCAATTCCACCATGCGCCACGCGACCTAACCGTATCAGATCACGACCTCACTCTACTCATCCTACTCCTTTCGCCATCAGCTGCTGCGCCAAGACAGCAACAGTTCGATCGTCAGCGTCGGCCGTGGAAAATCCACACTTCTATTTACTTGGAAACTACCAGTACGCCCGTACTGTACCTCTACTCCGCGATAGCACCCAGCAGCTCAACTCCATGGCGATGGCGGCCATGCGCATGCGACGCAGTCTTGCTCTCCGTTACCACCTCGCCGCCGCCCTCCTCCTCCTCCTCGCGTTCCTCAACGCGCCGCTCGCCGGCGCGCAGCCGCTGCCGTGGCAGCTCTGCGACGCCGCCGCCGGGAACTACACGGAGGGCAGCGCCTACCAGGCCAACATACGCGCCCTCGCCGGCGGCCTCCCCAGGAACGCCTCCGCGTCCCCGGCGCTCTTCGCCAAGGGCTCCGCCGGCGCCGCGCCGGACGCCGTCTACGCGCTCGCGCTCTGCCGCGGCGACACCAACGCCTCCTCCTGCGCGGCCTGCGTCGCCGCCGCCTTCCGGAACGCGCAGCAGCTCTGCGCCTTCAACCGGCGCGCCACCATGTTCGACGACCCCTGCATCCTCCGCTACTCCGGCCACGACTTCCTGGCCAACGTCACCGACAACAGCGGCAGGTTCGTCGCGTTCAACGGCAACAACGTCACCGCGGGCGCGGCGGCGGCGGCGTTCGACGCCGCCTCCGGCCGGCTCGTCAACGCCACCGCCGACTATGCCGCTGGGGACCCGACCCGGCGGTTCGGCACGGGGGAGGAGGGGTACGACGCGACGTACCCCAAGATTTACTCGCTGGCGCAGTGCACGCCGGACATGGCGGCGGACGACTGCCGGAGCTGCCTCAGGGACATAATCGAGAAGTTTACCCCGCAGTACTTCGTGGGGAAGCCGGGCGGGAGAGTGTTCGGCGTGCGATGCAACTTCCGGTTCGAGACCTACTCCTTCTTCTCCGGACGCCCACTGCTGCAACTCCCGGACGTGCTGCCGCCTGCACCGGCGCCAGCGCCAGCGGCGGCCGAAGAAGGTGAGTTTCTGAAACAAAAAGTGACTCTTCAGGCGCGTATGATTGCTGTTCTTTGGTGCTTGATTGTTGTCACTTGGATGGTGGAACACTTCTCTGCAGTCTGAACTACACTATGACTGATGTGCGCCTTGTCTGAAATTCACATCATTTGTTTGCAGAAGGAAGAAGAAATAGGACAGGATTGATCTTGGCCATCACACTACCTATAGTTGCTGCACTGCTTCTCATTTCAACGTGCGTTTGCTTCTGGAGGAGGAGAAAACCGGCAGAAAGAAAGCCGTCAGTACCACTACCATGTAAGCCACTAGCCCCTCTACTCTTAACACCGTCAATTTATCAACTGGCCTAGCAGCAGGGGAATGGTGATTCACTGGTTACCTAAATTTACTCAAAGTCCAAGTTCATGATGGTCTCTTAATACTGTACTCCCTCTGTAAAGAAATATAAGAGCATTTAGATCACTAAAGTATTAGTTAAACACGCACCAGCGATTCAACCAATGATGCACTCGCACTAGCTGAAAAGCAAACATTCTAACTACCGGAACCACTCATGCTCAATTGACTGCATTCCAGTTATACGCTGATCATTGTGCACCCTCCTTGTTGCTACAGATTCAGCTACTAATCCAGATGACATCCAAAGCATCGATTCCCTCCTACTTGATCTATCGACGCTGCGGGCTGCAACAGATAACTTCGCCGAGAGCAACAAGCTTGGGGAAGGAGGGTTCGGTGCGGTTTACAAGGTGCCAATCAAACATTCATATAGTGGTATTACGCAAATTTCATGTTGGTTGGTTGTTCACATCTTTGTTGGCCGGATTGCACAGGGTGTCCTCTCTGAAGGTGAAGAGATAGCCGTGAAGAGGCTGTCACAGAGCTCCACGCAAGGGATAGAAGAGCTGAAAACAGAGCTGGTTCTGGTCGCTAAGCTTCAGCACAAGAACCTTGTGAGGCTCCTTGGCGTTTGCCTGGAAGGACAGGAGAAGCTGCTCGTGTACGAGTACATGCCCAACCGGAGCCTCGACACCGTTCTCTTCGGTACTACGTACTACGTTCCATCAGTTCTCTTCGAACCGGAGCAGTAGGTGTCACGTACTGGCTCCGGGTTCTGATGGTCGTTTCCTGGTTGTTCCGTTGGCAGATGCAGGGAAAAGCAGGGACCTGGACTGGGGGAAGCGGCTCAAGATCGTGAACGGGGTTGCCCGGGGCCTGCAGTACCTCCACGAGGACTCCCAGCTGAGGATCGTCCACCGGGACCTCAAGGCCAGCAATGTGCTCCTGGACTCGGACTGCAACCCCAAGATCTCGGACTTCGGGCTGGCGAAGCTGTTCGGCTGGGATCAGTCGCAGGCCGTCACCAGCCACATCGCCGGAACGTAGTAAGCACGCACAGCATTTCGTTTAGTACTACTAGCCAATGCGTAGACGTTTATTTACACGACGATTTGGCTCGTGTTGCACGCAGCGGATACATGGCGCCGGAGTACGCGATGCGCGGGCAGTATTCCGTCAAGTCGGACGCCTTCAGTTTCGGCGTGCTGCTCCTGGAGATCGTCACGGGGAGGAAGAACAGCAGCTTCGCTAGCCCGGACTCGGAGCCATCCCTTGACCTCTTAAGCCTCGTGAGTAGTACTACTTCTGATTTCTGCTCCTCAAGATTATATGACACAAAACTGTCGCGACATTCTTGGCACATGCATGCAGGTATGGGAGCACTGGACTAGCGGAACAGTCGAGAAGCTGGTGGATCCGTCCCTCGGCGGCCGTTCGCCTGGAGGCCAGATGCTGAAGCTGGTCAACATCGGCCTGCTGTGCGTCCAGGACAGCCCCGCCGACCGGCCCACGATGTCGGCGGTGAACGTCATGCTCAGCAGCAGCACCGTGTCTCTGCAGGCGCCGTCGAGGCCGACGTTCTGCGTCGACGACATGGAGGGTTTCTCGGGCATGTACTCGGGTGCGTATCCAGGGGGATCCCAGTCCACCGGGGACAGCAAGCCCCAGGCAGAGATGTCGCCGTCGCCGAACGAGGTGTCACTCACGGAGATCGAACCAAGATGATGAGCGCGTAGGTTAAACCCAAGACAAACTCGCCGTCTCCATCGCATATATAGTCCTGAACCTGCTTGTAATAACTTAATCAGTTAATCTCCTGGATCATTATCTATGGTGGTTGTACTAGCTTGCGATAATGTTTCACGGCTTACTAGTAGTATTTTTATCAGAGAATGTTAGTGGTACTATATTTTCTTTGTTCTAATCAGTCACTTAGGGACTGCACTTGCTTCAGGGACAGCAAGACCACTTCATAGCAAATCGAAGTTCAGTTTTGTTGTAGTAAACCTGGCAAATCGAAGTTCAGTTTTGTTGTACTAAACCTGGCAAATCGAAGTTAAGGGCCTCTTTGATTCGCAGGATTGTTAAAATAAAGGAATAGGAAAAATGCAGGAATAGAATGGCATGTCCCACAATATCCTATAGGATTTGAAAGAATGTTTGATAGCGCAGGAAAAACAAAGAAATTCTACAAAAAAGTTTGAGTGGATGGAAATTTTCCTTCAAAATGTAGTACAAATGGATTCTATAGAAAATTTTTATGGATGCCAATCCTACGAATCAAACGAGCATCACATGAAAAATTCTTAAGGGTTCAAATCCTTCAAAAATCCTATACAATTCCTTTGAATCAAAGGAGCCCTAAATTGTCTGAACAGAGGCCACAAGCGTTAGAAAGCCGAGAATAACTGTTGGTGAGCCCAGTGGACTGGACAGGTGAAGATTCATTTTCGCGATCGTTGCGCACATAGTCCAGATTTGCCGAGGTAACCTAATTAATAAGCAAATTGTTGCAAGTTGTACATGTAGTCAAGATGGCCGAGTTGGTCTAAGGCGCCAGTTTCAGGTACTGGTCCGAAAGGGCGTGGGTTCAAATCCCACTCTTGACATTTTCTTTTTCTTTTAACCTTTTTGTCCTATTTTTTGAATTGATGGCCCATATACTAAAATATGTAGATTTTTATTTTTCAATCTTTTGAATTAAATGGCCCACAGCACATGAATACGAAAACAGTACATACGACTAAATACAAAAAATGAACATGACATGAATACGAAAACATTTTCTTTTTCTTTTAACTTTTTTGTCCTATTTTTTGAATTGATGGCCCATATGCTAAATTACGTAGATTTTTATTTTTCAATCTTTTGAATTAAATGGCCCACAGCACATGAATACGAAAACAGTACATACGACTAAATACAAAATATGAACATGACATGAATACGAAAACATTTTCTTTTTCTTTTAACTTTTTTGTCCTATTTTTTGAATTGATGGCCCATATGCTAAATTACGTAGATTTTTATTTTTCAATCTTTTGAATTAAATGGCCCACATCACATGAATACTAAAAAAGTACATACGACTAAATACAAAATATGAACATGACATGAATACGAAAACATTTTCTTTTTCTTTTAACTTTTTTTGTCCTATTTTTTGAATTGATGGCCCATATGCTAAAATACATAGATTCTTATTTTTCAATCTTTTGAATTAAATGGCCCACATCACATGAATACGAAAACAGTACATACGACTAAATACAAAAAATGAACATGAATGAATGATCTAAATACGAAATGTGAATATGAATATGTATGTATGATTTAAATACGAAATATAAATACATAGAAACACAAAGGATACAGGTGGGCGTGGGTTCAAATCCCATTCCTGACTTTCTTTTTCTTTTTCTTTTTTTTGAATTGGTGGCCCATATGCTAAAATATGTAGATTTTTATTTTTCAATCTTTTGAATTAAATGGCCCACATCAAATGAATACGAAAACGGTAAATATGATCTTGCATTGGTTCTTACAAAAATTAGTTCTTGTGATGTGTTTGTTGGTTTTACTCCTTTGCATTGGTTCTTGTGAAAATTAGTTGGGCTCGTGATGTGTTGATTGCTTGAGCTTAGCATGCAGGTTTCTAAGTCATGTAGTCTCTACAGCTATAGTACACAATTTTTTTGAATATTTGAATCAACCTTCTTTTGGCATGTCTTACCCGCAATTGACAGAACAGATTCATCTGTAGCCATCCACTCTATTAGATCGAACGTCTCATATCTCCTTTATTCGCCACCCATGTGATCCCGCCAAACCTAAAAAAATGAGTCGCCCTTCTGGAGAATTCCACAACACATAGCCGCCTTCCATCAAATCGATTGCCGCCACCAATCTCCGTCGGTTCATCTCACGCTGATCTACTAAGCCCCCCCGATGCTTTTCGTACGCAATTTCTCTAGCCCGTGCGTCACACACCACCACCTTCACCAGTTCATCCCCTCAGTCGCCACCACCAGAACATGCGAATCACCTCCACCTCCAGATTGCAGATCCACCCCTGTCTCCTTGCAGGCTCTGACTTGGTTTGAAATTCCTAGTGAGTCCAGGCTCACGGGAGCTGAACATCCTTCTACTGCCAACTGACCATAAGTAAGCTAGCCCATCCTTTTATGTTACTTTGGGAATTTTGAGACGATTTTTTTCATGAGAATGTTGCGCAAGTGATTCTTCTTGCCAATGCTGATGTGAAATACAGTTATACATATCCACTGGTCTGGCTGTAGCTTGCTCATTTTTTCTACTTTTTTTGCATGCAAGTGCTACCTCTTGAGCTTGCGTTGGTTTTTCCCTTAAAGAGGAAAGAGTGATGCATAGTGTAAGTATTTTCCTCAGTTTTGAGAACCAAGGTATCAATCCAGTAGGAGACAACGCGACAAGCCACCGAATACCTGCACAAACAAACACCAACTTGCAACCGACGCGACAAAGGGGTTGTCAATCCCTTCACGGTTATTCGCAAAGTGAGATCTGATAGAGATGGATAAACGATAAAGTAATATTTTTGGTATTTTTGGTTTATGGAACGGAAAGTAAAAGATTGCAAAAGAAAGTAAATAGGAAACCAAAATTGTAGATCGGAAACTTATATGATGAAAAATAGACCCGGGGGCCATAGGTTTCACTAGAGGCTTCTCTCAAGATAGAAGATATTACGGTGGGTGAACAAATTACTGTCGAGCAATTGATAGAAAAGCGCAAAGTTATGACGATATCTAAGGCAATGATCATGAATATAGGCATCACGTCCATGTCAAGTAGACCGAAACGATTCTGCATCTACTACTATTACTCCACACATCGACCACTATCCAGCATGCATCTAGAGTGTTAAGTTCATAAAGAACGGAGTAACGCCTTAAGAAAGATGACATGATGTAGAGAAATTAACTCAAACAATATGATGAAAACCCCATCTTTTTATCCTCGATGGAAACAATACAATACGTGTCATTTCCCCTTCTGTCACTAGGATCGAGCACCGCAAGATTGAACCCAAAACTAATCACTTCTCCCATTGTAAGAAAAACCAATGTAGTTGGCCAAACCAAATCGATAGTTCGAAGAGACTTGCAAAGATATCAAATCATGCATATAAGAATTCAGAGGAGATTCAAATAATATTTAGATAAGCTGATCATAAATCCACAATTCATCGGATCTCGGCAAACACACCGCAAAAGAGTATTACATCGAATAGATCTCCAAGAAAGGAGAACATGGTATTGAGAATCAAAATGAGAGAAGAAGTCATCTAGCTACTAGCTACGGACCTGTAGGTCTAAGGTAAACTACTCACGCTTCATCGAAGAGGCAATGGTGTTGATGTAGAAGCCCTCCGTGATCGAATCCCCCTCCGGCAAGATGCCGGAAAAGGCCCCAAGATGGGATCTCACGGGTACAAAAGATTGCGGCGGTGGAAAAGTGGTTTCGTGGCTCCCTTGGATGTTTTCGGGGTATATGAGTATATATAGGAGGAAAATCTAGGTCAGGAGATCTACATGGAGCCCGATACGTCTCCCACATATCTATAATTTTGTATTGTTCCATGCTATTATATTATCTGTTTTGGATGTTTAATGGGCTTTAATATGCTCTTTTATATTATTTTTGGGACTAACCTATTAACCGAAAGCCTAGTGCCAGTTTATGTTTTTTTTGCCTATTTGAGAGTTTCGCAGAAAAGGAATACCAAACGGAATGAAACCTTCGCGATGATCTTTCTTGGACCGAAAGCAAACCAGAAGACTTGGAGTTGAAGTCCGGGACTCCGCGAGGCAGCCACGAGGCAGGAGGGCGCGCCCCCCACCCTCGTGGCCCCTCGTAGCTCCACCTACGTACTTCTTTCGCCTATATATACTCTTATACCCTAGATCGATCGCAGAGAGCCACGAAACCACTTTTCCACCGCCGCAACCTTCTGTACCCGTGAGATCCCATCTTGGGGCCTTTTCCGGCGATCTACCGAAGGGGGAATCGATCACGGAGGGCTTCTACATCAACACAATAGCCTCTCCGATGAAGCGTGAGTAGTTTACCACAGACCCTCGGGTCCATAGTTATTAGCTAGATGGCTTCTTCTCTCTCTTTGATTCTCAATACAAAGTTCTCCTCGATGTTCTTGGAGATCTATTCGATGTAATACTCTTTTGCGGTGTGTTTGCCGAGATCCGATGAATTGTGAGTTTATGAACAAGATTATCTATGAATATTATTTGGTTCTTCTATGAATTCTTATATGCATGATTTGATATCTTTGCAAGTCTCTTTGAATTATCAGTTTAGTTTGGCCTACTAGATTGATCTTTCTTGCAATGGGAGAAGTGCTTAGCTTTGGATTCAATCTTGCGGTATCCTTTCCCAGTGACAGTAGGGGCAGCAAGGCACGTATTGTATTGTTGCCATCGAGGATAAAAAGATGGGGTTTATATCATATTGCTTGAGTTTATCCCTCTACATCATGTCATCTTGCTTAATGCGTTACTCTGTTCTTATGAACTTAATACTCTAGATGCATGCTGGATAGCGGTCGATGTGTGGAGTAATAGTAGTAGATGCATAATCGTTTCGATCTACTTGACACGGACGTGATGCCCATATTCATGATCATTGCCTTAGATATCTTCATAACTATGCACTTTTCTATTAATTACTCGACAATAATTTGTTCACCCATCGTAATACATGCTATCTTGAGAGAAACCACTAGTGAAACCTATGGCCCCCGGGTCTCTTTCTTATTATATTGCATCTCTTTTATTTACATCGCATCTCGTTTACTATTTTGCAATCTTTACTTTCCAATCTATACAACAAAAATATCAAAAATATTTACCTTACTATCTTTATTAGATCTCACTCTTGCGAGTGACCATGAAGGGATTGACAACCCCTTTATTGTGTTGATTGGAAGGTTCTTGATTGTTTGTGCAGGTACTAGGTGACTTGTGCGTTGTCTCCTACTGGATTGATACCTTGGTTCTCAAAAACTGAGGGAAATACTTACGCTACTTTGCTGCATCACCCTTTCCTCTTCAAGGGAAAACGAACGCATGCTTAAGAGATAGCAAGAAGGATTTCTGGCGCCGTTGCCAGGGAGATCTACGCCAAGTCAAGACATGCCAAGTACCCATCATAAACTCTTCTCCCTCGCATTACATTATTTGCCATTCGCCTCTCGTTTTCCTCTCCCCCACTTCTAAAATGATTTTCGAAAACCTTTGCCTTTTCTTCGCCCCTATTCCGTTTGTATCTTTTCGCTTGCTTCTTGTGTGCTTGTGTGTTGGATTGATTGTTTGTCACGATGGCTCAAGATAATACTAAATTGTGTGACTTATCCAATACCAACAACAATGATTTTATTAGCACTTCGATTGCTCCTACTACCGATGCTGAATCTTGTGAAATTAATACCGCTTTGTTGAATCTTGTTATGAAAGATCAATTTCCTGGACTTCCTAGTGAAGATGCCCCTACCCATCTAAACAACTTTGTTGATTTGTGTGATATGCAAAAGAAGAAAGATGTGGATAATGATATTGTTAAATTGAAGCTATTTCCATTTTCGCTTAGAGATCGTGCTAAAACTTGGTTCTCTTCTTTGCCTAAAAATAGTATTGATTCATGGAATAAGTGCAAACATGCTTTTATCTCTAAGTATTTTCCTCCCGCTAAGATCATCTCTCTTAGGAACGATATTATGAATTTTAAGCAACTTGATCATGAGTATGTTGCATAAGCCTAGGAGAGGATGAAATTAATGATACATAATTGCCCTACACATGGTTTGAATTTATGGATGATTATACAAAATTTTTATGCCGGATTGAATTTTGCTTCTAGAAATCTTTTAGATTCGGACGCGGGAGGCACTTTTATGGAAATCACTTTAGGAGAAGCTACTAAACTCCTAGACAATATTATGGTTAATTACTCTCAATGGCGCACCGAAAGATCCACTAGTAAAAAAGTTCATGCGATTGAAGAGATTAATGTTTTGAGTGGAAAGATGGATGAACTTATGAAATTGTTTGCTAATAAAAATGTTTCTTCTGATCCTAATGATATGCCTTTGTCCACTTTGATTGAGAATAATAATGAATCTATGGATGTGAATTTCTTTGGTAGGAACAATTTTGGTAACAACGCGTATAGAGGAAACTTTAATTCTAGGACGTTTCCTAATAATTCCTCAAATAATTATGGTAATTCCTACAACAAGTCTTATGGAAAATTTAATAATATTCCCTCTGATTTTGAGATTAGTGTTAAAGAATTTATGAGTTCGCAAAAGAATTTCAATGCCTTGGTTGAAGAAAAATTGCTTAAGATTGATGAGTTGACTAGGAACATGGATAGAATTTCTCTTGATGTTGATTCTTTGAAACTTAGATCTATTCCACCTAAGCATGACATCAATGAGTCTCTCAAAGCCATGAGAATTTCCATTGATGAGTGCAAAGAAAGAACCGCTAGGATGCGTGCTAAAAAAGATTGCTTTGTGAAAGCATGTTCTTCTAGTTTTCATGATAATAATGATGAAGATCTAAAAGTGATTGATGTGACTCCTATTAAATCTTTATTTTCCAATATGAATCTTGATAAAGATGGGATTGGAGATGAGTCAACTTTAGTTAAAAGGTGCCCCAATGATTCAGAGTTTTTAGATCTTGATGCAAAAATTAATAAAAGTGGGATTGAAGAGGTCAAAACTTTGCATAGCAATGAACCCACTATTTTGGATTTCAAGGAATTTAATTATGATAATTGCTCTTTGTTAGATGGTATTTCCTTGTTGCAATCCGTGTTAAATTCTCCCCATGCTTATAATCAAAATAAAGCTTTTACTAAACATATCATTGATGCTTTAATGCAATCCTATGAAGAAAAGCTTGAACTAGAAGTTTCTATCCCTAGAAAACTTTATGATGAGTGGGAACCTACTATTAAAATTAAGATTAAAGATTATGAATGCTATGCTTTGTGTGATTTGGGTGCTAGTGTTTCCACGATTCCAAAAACTTTGTGTGATGTGCTAAGTTTCCGAGAATTTGATGATTATTCTTTAAATTTGCATCTTGTGGATTCCACCATTAAGAAACCTACGGGAAGGATTAATGATATTCTTATTGTTGCATATAGGAATTATGTGCCCGTAGATTTCATTGTTCTTGATATAGATTGCAATCCTACATGTCCTATTATTCTTGGTAGACTTTTCCTTAGAACGATTGGTGTAATTATTGACATGAAAGAAGGAAATATTAGATTCCAATTTCCGTTAAGGAGAGGCATGGAACACTTTCCTAGGAAGAAAATTAAATTACCTTATGAATCTATTATGAGAGCCACTTATGGATTGCATACCAAAGATGACAACACCTAGATCTATTCTTGTTATTATGCCTAGCTAGGGGCGTTAAATGGTAGCGCTTGTTGGGAGGTAACCCAATTTTATTTTTGTTCTTTGCTTTTTGCTCCTGTTTAGTAATAAATAATTCATCTAGCTTCTGTTATGATTGTGTTTTTTATGTTTTAATTAGTATTTGTGCCAAGTAAAGCCTTTAGGATCTTCTTGGGTGATTGTTGTTTGATCTTGCTGACAAAAACAGAAAGTATGCGCTCACGAAAATAATTATAATTTTTTACCAGAGAGCGATAAAATACCAATTCCATATGCAGTAGATCAATATACTTGTTATCCTTGTATTCCTAATTTTTCAGAATTTTTTGAGTTATAGAAGTATTCGAAACCTCCAAATTGCTACAGACTGTTCTGTTTTTGACAGATTCTGTTTTTCGCGTGTTGTTTGCTTATTTTGATGAATCTATGAGTAGTATAGGGGGGGTATGAACCATATGGAAGTTGAAATATAGTATGTTTAACACCAATATAAATAAAGAATTAGTTTATTACAGTACCTTAAAGTGGTGGTTTATTTTCTTATACTAACGGAGCTCATGAGATTTTCTGTTGAAGTTTTGTGTTGTGAAGTTTTCAAGTTTTTGGGTAAAGATTTGATAGATTTTGGAACAAGGAGTGGAAAGAGCCTAATCTTGGGGATGCCCAAGGCATCCCAAGGTAAAATTCAAGGACAACCAAAAGCCTAAGCTTGGGGATGCCCCGGAAAGCATCCCCTCTTTCGTCTTCGTCTATCAGTAACTTTACTTGAGGCTATATTTTTATTCACCACATGATATGTGTTTTGCTTGGAGCGTCTTGTATGATTTGGGTCTTTGCTTTTTAGCTTACCACAATAATATTTGCTGTACACACCTTTTGGGAGAGACACGCATGAATCGGAATTTATTAGAATACTCTATGTGCTTCACTTATATCTTTTGAGCTAGATAATTTTGCTCTAGTGCTTCACTTATATCTTTTTAGAGCACGGTGGTGGTTTTATTTTATAGAAATTATTGATCTCTCATGCTTCACTTATATTATTTTGAGAGTCTTTTAGAACAGCATGGCAATTTGCTTTGGCTATAAAACTAGTCCTAATATGATGGGCATCCAAGATGGGTATAATAAAGCTTTCATATAAAGTGTGTTGAATACTATGAGAAGTTTGATGCTTGATGATTGTTTTGAGACATAAGGATGGTGATATTAGAGTCATGCTAGTTGAGTAGTTGTGAATTTGAGAAATACTTGTGTTGAGGTTTGCAAGTCCTGTAGCATGCACGTATGGTAACCATTGTGTAACAAATTTGAAGCATGAGGTGTTTCTTTGATTGTCTTCCTTATGAGTGGCGGTCGGGGATGAGTGATGGTCTTTTCCTACCAATATATCCCCCTAGGAGCATGCGCGTAGTGCTTGGTTTTGATGACTTGTAGATTTTTGCAATAAGTATGTGAGTTCTTTATGGCTAATGTTGAGTCCATGGATTATATGCACTCTCACCCTTCCACCATTGCTAGCCTCTCTAGTACCGCGCAACTTTTGCCGGTACCATAAACCCTCCATTTACCTTCCTCAAAACAGCACCATACCTACCTATTATGGCATTTCCATAGCCATTCCGAGATATATTGCCATGCAACTTTCCATCGTTTTGTTTATTATGACACGCTCCATCATTGTCATATTGCCTTGCATGATCATGTAGTTGACATTGTATTTGTGGCAAAGCCACCATTCATAATTTTTTCATAAATGTCACTCTTGATTCATTGTACATCCCGGTACACCGCCAGAGGCATTCATATAGAGTCATATTTTGTTCTAAGTATCAAGTTGTAATTCTTGAGTTGTAAGTAAATAAAATTGTGATGATCTTCATTATTAGAGCATTGTCCCATGCGAGGAAATAGAAAAAGAGAAAGGCCAAAGAAAAAAAAGAGAAGGCCCCCAAAAAAAGAGAGAAAAAGAGAGAAGGGACAATGCTACTATCCTTTTTCCACACTTGTGCTTCAAAGTAGCACCATGATCTTCATGATAGAGAGTCTCTTATTGTTGGGTAATGTAGTAATTTCAAAAAAATTCCTACGCACACGCAAGATCATGGTGATGCATAGAAACAAGAGGGGAGAGTGTTATCCACATACCCTCGTAGACCGAAAGCGAAAGCGTTATGACAACGTGGTTGATGTAGTCGTACGTCTTCACGATCGACCGATCCTAGTACCGAACGTATAGTACCTCCGCGATCTGCACACGTTCAGCTCGGTGACGTCCCACGAACTCACGATCCAGTAGAGCTTCGAGGGAGAGCTTCGTCAGCACGACGGTGTGATGACGGTGATGATGAAGCTACCGGCGCAGGGCTTCGCCTAAGCACTACGGCGATATGACCGAGGTGGATTATGGTGGAGGGGGGCACCGCACACGGCTAAGAGATCAATGATCAATTTGTGTGTTCTAGGGTGCCCCTTGCCCCCGTATATGAAGGAGCAAGGGGGGAGGTCGGCCGACCTTGGTGCGCACCAAGGAGAGGGGGAAGTCCTCCTCCTAGTGGGAGTAGGACTCCCCTTTCCTAGTCCAACTAGGAAGGAGGAAGGGGGAAGGAAGCAGAAGGAGAGAGGGAGGAAAGAGGGGGCGCCGCCCCCCTCCTTGTCCAATTCGGAATCCCAAGGGGAGGGGGCGGCCAGCCCTAGGCCCTCTCCTCTCTCTCCCACAAGGCCCATGTTGGCCCATTAGTTCCCCCGGGGGTTCCGATACCCCCCGGCACTCCGATAAATATCCGGTGACCCCGGAAACTCATCCGGTGTCCGAATATAGTCGTCCAATATATCAATCTTTATGTCTCGACCGTTTCGAGACTCCTCATCATGTCTGTGATCACATCTGAGACTACGAACTATCTTTGGTACATCAAAGCACATAAACTCATAATACCGATCGTCACCGAACGTTAAGCGTGCGGACCCTACGGGTTCGAGAACTATGTAGACATGACCGAGACACGTCTCCGGTCAATAACCAATAGCGAAACATGGATGCTCATATTGGTTCCTACATATTCTACGAAGATCTTTATCGATCAAACCGCATAACAACATACGTTGTTTCCTTTGTCATCAGTATGTTACTTGCCCGAGATTCGATCGTCGGTATCTCAATACCTAGTTCAATCTCGTTACCGGCAAGTCTCTTTACTCATTCCATAATGCATCATCCCGCAACTAACTCATTAGTCACAATGCTTGCAAGGCTTATAGTGATGTGCATTACCGAGAGGGCCCAGAAATACCTCTCTGATACTCGGAGTGACAAATCCTAATCTCGATCTATGCCAACTCAACAAACACCATTGGATACACCTGTAGAGCACCTTTATAATCACCCAGTTACGTTGTTATGTTTGGTAGCACACAAAGTGTTCCTCTGGAATTTGGGAGTTGCATGATCTCATAGTTATAGGAACATGTACAAGTTATGGAGAAATCAATAGCAACAAACTAAATGATCATCGTGCTAAGCTAACGGATGGGTCAAGTCAATCACATCATTCTCTAATGATGTGATCCCATTAATCAAATGACAACTCATGTCTATGGTTAGGAAACATAACTATCATTGATTCAACGAGCTAGTCAAGTAGAGGCAAACTAGTGACACTCTGTTTGTCTATGTATTCACACATGTACTAAGTTTCCAGTTAATACAATTCTAGCATGAATAATAAACATTTATGATGATATAAGGAAATAAATAATAACTTTATTATTGCCTCTAGGGCATATTTCCTTCAGTCTCCCACTCGCACTAGAGTCAATAATCTAGTTCACGTCGTCATGTGATTTAACACCAATAGTTCACATATTTTTATGTGATTAGTTCACATCTCCATGTGACTAATACCCAAAGGGTGATCATGTTTTGCTTGTGAGAGAAGTTTAGTCTACAGGTCTGCAACATTCAGATCCGTATGTATTTTGCAAATTTCTATGTCTACAATACTCTGCACGGAGCTACTCTAGCTAATTGCTCCCACTTTCAATATGTATCTACATCGAGACTTAGAGTCATCTAGATCGATGTAAAAAGCTTGCATCAACGTAACTCTTTACGACGAACTCTTTTATCACCTCCATAACCGAGAAATATTTCCTTAATCCTCAAAGGATAATTTTGACCGCTGTCCAATGATCCACTCCTGGATCACTATTGTACCCTTTTGCCAAACTTATGGTGAGGTACACAATAGGTCTGGTACACAGCATAGCATACTTTATAGAACCTATGACTGAAGCATATGGAATGACTTTTCATTCTCTTTCTATTTTCTGCCGTGGTCAGGTTTTGAGTCTTTACTCAACTTCACACCTTGCAACACAAGAAAGAACTCCTTCTTTGACTATTCCATTTTGAACTACTTCAAAATCTTGTCAAGGTATGTACTCATTGAAAATATATCAAGCGTCTTGATCTATCTCTATATATCTTGATGCTCAATATGTATGTAGCTTCACCGAGGTCTTCCTTTGAAAAACTCCTTTCAAACACTCCTTTATGCTTTCCAGAAAATTCTACATTATTTCCAATCAACAATATGCCATTCACATATACTTATCAGAAATGTTGTAGTGCTCCCACTCACTTTCTTGTAAATACAGGTGATGTCTACTACACAACCTTCTTCTTGTAGACGTTGTTGGGCCTCCAAGTGCAGAGGTTTGTAGGACAGTAGCAAATTTCCCTCAAGTGGATGACCTAAGGTTTATCAATCCGTTGGACGCGTAGGTTGAAGATGGTCTCTCTCAAACAACCCAGCAACCAAATAACAACGAGTCTCTTGTGTCCCCAAAACACCCAATACAATGGTAAATTGTATAGGTGCACTAGTTCGGCGAAGAGATGGTGATACAAGTGCAATATGGATAGTAGATATGAGTATTTGTAATATGAAAATATAAAAACAACAAGGTAACTAATGATAAAAGTGAGCACAAACGATATTGCAATGCTAGGAAATAAGGCCTAGGGTTCATACTTTCACTAGTGCAAGTTCTCTCAACAATAATAACATAATTGGATCATATAACTATCCCTCAACATGCAACAAAGAGTCACTCTAAAGTCACTAATAGCGGAGAACAAACGAAGAGATTATGGTAGGGTACGAAACCACCTCAAAGTTATCCTTTCTGATCGATTTATTCAAGAGTCCGTAGTAAAATAACTTGAAGCTATTCTTTCCGCTCGATCTATCATAGAGTTCGTACTAGAATAACACCTTAAGATACATATCAACCATAACCCTAATGTCACCTAGATACTACAATGTCACCTCAAGTATCTGTGGGTATGATTATACGATATGCATCACACAATCTCAGATTCATCTATTCAACCAACACAAAGAACTTCAAAGAGTGCCCGAAAGTTTCTACCGGAGAGTCAAGACGAAAACGTGTGCCAACCCCTATGCATAAGTTCACGGAACTCGCAAGTTGATCACCAAAAAATATATCAAGTGGATCACGTGATATCTCATTTTCACCACAAATAAGCACATGCAAGACATACATCAAGTGTTCTCAAATCCTTAAAGACTCAATCCTATAAGATAACTTCAAAGGGAAAACTCAATCCATTACAAGACAATAGAGGGGGAGGAACATCATAAGATCCAAATATAATAGCAAAGCTCGCGATGCATCAAGATCGTGCCGACTCAAGAACACGAGAGAGAGAGAGAGATCAAACACATAGCTACTGGTACATACCCCCAGCCCCGAGGGAGAACTACTCCCTCCTCGTCATGGAGAGCACCGGGATGATGAAGATGGCCACCGGAGAGGGACTCCCCCCTCCGGCAGGGTGCCGGAATGGGTCTAGATTGGTTTTCGGTGGCTACGGAGGCTTCTGGCGGCGGGACTCCCGATCTATTCTGCTCTCGGATGTTTTTAGGGTATATATATGTAGGCGAAAGAAGTCGGTTAGGGGAGCCACGAGGGGCCCACGAGGGTGGGGGTGTGCCTCCTTGCCTCATGGCTTCCTCGAAGCTTCCCTAACGTCTACTCCAAGTCTCCTGGGTTGCTTCCGTTCCAAAAATAACTCTCCCGAAGGTTTCATTCAGTTTGGACTCCATTTGATATTCCTTTTCATCGAAACACTAAAATAGGCAATAAAATAACATTTTGGGCTAGGCCTCCGGTTAATAGGTTAGTCCCAAAAATAATATAAAAGTGTATAATAAAGCCCATAAACGTCCAAAACGGGTAATATAATATCATGGAACAATCAAAAATTATAGATACGTTGGAGACGTATCAAGCATCCCCAAGCTTAATTCCTGCTCGTCCTCGAGTAGGTAAATGATAAAAACAGAATTTTTGATGTGGAATGCTACCTAACATATTTATCCATGTAATTCTCTTTATTGTGGCAAGACTATTCAAATCCGAAAGATTCAAGACAAAAATTTAATATTGACATAAAAATAATAATACTTCAAGCATACTAACAAATCAATCATGTCTTCTCAAAATAACATGGCCAAAGAAAGTTATCCCTAAAAAATCATATAGTTTGGCTATGCTCTATCTTCATCACACAAAATATTAAATCATGCACAACCCCGATGACAAGCCAAGCAATTGTTTCATAATTTTGATGTTCTCAAACTTTTTCAACTTTCACGCAATACATGAGCGTGAGCCATGACACTATAGGTGGAATAGAATGGTGGTTGTGGAGAAGACAAAAAGGAGAAGATAGTCTCACATCAACTAGGCGTATCAACGGGCTATGGAGATGCCCATCAATAGATATCAATGTGAGTGAGTAGGGATTTCCATGCAACGGATGCACTAGAGCTATAAGTGTATGAAAGCTCAACAAAAGAAACTAAGTGGGTGTGCATCCAACTTGCTTGCTCACGAAGACCTAGGGAAATTTGAGGAAGCCCATCATTGGAATATACAAGCCATGTTCTATAATGTAAAATTCCCATTAGTTTATGAAAGTGACAACATAGGAGACTCTCTATCATGAAGATCATGGTGCTACTTTGAAGCACAAGTGTGGAAAAAGGATAGTAACATTGTCCCTTCTCTCTTTTTCTCTCATTTTTTATTTTTTATTTGGGCCTTTTTTTCTTTTGGCCTCTTTTATTTTTTCTTTTTTTATTTTTCGTCCGGAGTCTCATCCCGACTTGTGGGGGAATCATAGTCTCCATCATCCTTTCCTCACTAGGACAATGCTCTAATAATGATGATCATCACACTTCTTTTTACTTACAACTCGATACTTAGAACAAAATATGACTCTATATGAATGTCTCCTGCGGTACACCGGGATGTGCAATGATTCATGAGTGACATGTATGAAAGAATTATGAATGGTGGCTTTGCCACAAATACGATGTCAACTACATGATCATGCAAAGCAATATGACAACGATGAAGCGTGTCATAATAAACGGAACGGTGGAAAGTTGCATGGCAATATATCTCAGAATGGCTATGGAAATGCCATAATAGGTAGGTATGGTGGCTGTTTTGAGGAAGGTATATGGTGGGTGTGATACCGGCAAAAGGTGCGCAATATTAGAGAGGCTAGCAATGGTGGAAGGTGAGAGTGCGTATAATCCATGGACTCAACATTAGTCATAAATAACTCACATGCTTATTGCAAAAACCTATTAGTTATCGAAACAAAGTACTACGCGCATGCTCCTAGGGGGATAGATTGGTAGGAAAATACCATCGCTCGTCCCCGACCGCCACTCATAAGGAAGACAATCAATAAATAAATCATGCTCCGACTTCATCACATAACGGTTCACCATACGTGCATGCTACGGGAATCACAAACTTTTAACACAAGTATCTCTCAAATTCACAACTACTCAACTAGCATGACTCTAATATCACCATCTTCATATCTCAAAACAATCATCAAGTATCAAACTTCTCATAGTATTCAATGCACTCTATATGAAAGTTTTTATTATATACCCAAAAGCAAATTACCATGCTGTTCTAAAAGACTCTCAAAATAATATAAGTGAAGCACGAGAGTTCATCTATTTCTTCAAAATAAAACCACCACCATGCTCTAAAAGGATATAAGTGAAGCACTAGAGCAAATGACAAACTACTCTGAAAGATATAAGTGAAGATCAATGAGTAATCGAATAATTATGCAACTATGTGAAGACTCTCTAACATTTAATAATTTCAGATCTTGGCATTTTATTCAAACAGCAAGCAAAACAAAAGAAAATAAAATGATGCTCCAAGCAAAACACATATCATGTGGTGAATAAAAATATAGCTCCAAGTAAAGTTACCGATAGACGAAGACGAAAGAGGGGATGCCATCCGGGGCATCCCCAAGCTTAGGCTCTTGGTTGTACTTGAATATTACCTTGGGATTCCTTGGGCATCCCCAAGCTTAGGATCTTGCCACTCCTTATTCCGTAGTCCATCGAATCTTTACCCAAAACTTCAAAAACTTCACAACACAAAACTTAACAGAAAACTCTTAAGCTCCGTTAGTATAAGAAAATAAATCACCACTTAGGTACTGTTGTGAAATCATTCTTTATTTATATTGGTATTAAACCTACTGTATTCCAACTTTTCTATGGTTCATAAACTCTATTACTAGCCATAGATTCATCAAAATAAGCAAACAACACATGAAAAACAGAATCTGTCAAAAACAGAACAGTCTGTAGTAATCTGTCAGTTTCGAATACTTATGGAACCCCAAAAATTCTAAAATAAATTTCTGAACGTGAGGAATTTATATATTAATCATATACAAAAAGAATTAACTAAATATCACTCTCCATTAAAAATGGCAGCAAATGTCGTGAGCACTAAAGTTTCTGTTTTTTACAGCAAGATCGCAAAGACTTTCCCCAAGTCTTCCCAAAGGTTCTACTTGGCACAAACACTAATTAAAAGCATAAAATATCAATCATAACATAGGCTAGATGAATTATTTATTACTAAATAGGAGCAAAGAGCAAAGAACAAAAATAAAATTGGGTTGCCTCCCAACCAGCGCTATCGTTTAATGCCCCTAGCTAGGCATGATGATTTCAATGATTCTCACATAAAAGGTAAGAATTGAAACATAAAGAGAGCATCATGAAGAATATGACTAGCACATTTAAGTATAACCCACTTCCTATGCATAGGGATTTTGTGAGCAAACAATTTGTGAGAACAAGAATCAACTTGCATAGGAAGGTAAAACAAGGATAACTTCAAGATTTTGAACACATAGAGAGGAAACTCGATATTATTGCAACTTCTACAAGCATATATTCCTCCCTCATAATAATTTTCATTAGAATCATGAATAAATTCAACAATATAACCATCACATAAAGCATTGTTTTCATGATCTACAAGCATAGAAAATTTACTACTCTCCACATAAGCAAGATTCTTCTCATGAATAATAGTGGGAGTATCATAAGAAACTCGAATACTATAAATTGTTTCCACATTAAAACATTAATGTTCAGAAAAAGGGTAATCATAATCATGACAAGTTTTAATATAATCATCACTACTTTTTATAGCATATGTGTCATCACAATAATCATCATAAGTAGCAACTTTGTTCTCATCATAATCAATTGAAACCTCTTCCAAGATAGTGGAATCATTACTAAATAAAGTCATGACCTCTCCAAATCCACTTTCATAATTGTCACAATAACATTCAACACCCTCCAAAATAGTGGGATCATTACTTCCTAAAGTTGACACTCTTCCAAACCCACTTTCATCAATATAATCATCATAAATAGGAGGCATGCTATCATCATAATAAATTTGCATATCAAAACTTGGGAGATTAAAAATATCATCTTCATAAAACATATCATCCCCAAGCTTGGGACAAACATTAATTGCAGCAAATATATTCCCAAACTTGTCATTCTCATCAAACATAGCATCCCCAAGCTTGGGCCTTTTCATATCATAAGCATAATCACTCTCATCATTAATAGTATGGATAGCACCAATAGTATGACAATTATCATCATCATAATGAGTAATAGGAGCAACATAATTTGGGAGGGATACATTTTCACCTTTGCTCCTCCGTCTTTTCTTTTTCTTCTTCACATCATGTGTGGGTTTTATCCTCTTTTCGGAGCTCCTTATTAATGAGATTGGTTGAATAGGAGGCTCCTCCTCGTGTCCTGATTCATCATAAGAAATAATAGGAGAATATTGGGAAGTCTATTCCCTTTCATTAGTATTATCTTCATCTTCTATTTGTTTTCTTGTCTTTATGTAATTGGCAATATAAGGATTTTCAATGCAATTCACCGCACAATACATAAAAATTTCTTCTAGATCAAAATCAAGAAATTTATCAAGATTAAATTTTGGAATACCCTCAGTTATACGTTTCATTTCTTCATACCCCAAAAGAAGACTAAGCTCTTTATGATGCTCAAGGGTAATCAAGTTATCACAATATTTGGACACGATTTGATCATGAAACAAATAGCATTGGAGCTTTAAATGACCATGTTCATTGCAAAGTTCACAAGGATGGCGATAAATATTGAATCTTTCAGCACAATCATCTAGCCTTTCTTGAAACCATTTAGTTTCCAAATACTTATGCCACTTGCAAAATCTATCTTCCCTATTTGGTGTGTGCTTGCAAGCTCTATGTATTCCACAAAAGTTGACATGCTTATAAGAGACATTTTCATCATGACTAGTGCAATCATCATTAGTACCATGGATATTCAAGGAATTCATACTAACAACATTTCAATCATGCTCATCATTCAAATATTTAGTGCCAAACATTCTAATGCATTCTTCTTCTAACACTTTGGCACAATTATCGGAATCCTTATTTTCATGAAAGACATTAAAAAGATGAAGCATATGAGGTACCCTCAATTCTATTTTTTTGTAATTTTCTTTTATAGGCTAAACTAGTGATAAAACAAGAAACAAAAAGACTCGATTGCAAGATCTAAAGATATACCTTCAAGCGCTAACCTCCCCGGCAACGGCGCCAGAAAAGAGCTTGATGTATACTACACAACCTTCTTCTTGTAGACGTTGTTGGGCCTCCAAGTGCAGAGGTTTGTAGGACAGTAGCAAATTTCCCTCAAGTGGATGACCTAAGGTTTATCAATCCGTGGGACGCGTAGGTTGAAGATGGTCTCTCTCAAACAACCCTGCAACCAAATAACAAAGAGTCTCTTGTGTCCCCAAAACACCCAATACAATGGTAAATTGTATAGGTGCACTAGTTCGGCGAAGAGATGGTGATACAAGTACAATATGGATGGTAGATATAGGTTTTTGTAATCTGAAAATATAAAAACAGCAAGGTAGCAAGTGGTAAAAGTGAGCACAAACGGTATTGCAATGCTAGGAAACAAGGCCTAGGGTTCATACTTTCACTAGTGCAAGTTCTCTCAACAATAATAACATAATTGGATCATATAACTATCCCTCAACATGCAACAAAGAGTCACTCTAAAGTCACTAATAGCGGAGAACAAACGAAGAGATTATGGTAGGGTACAAAACCACCTCAAAGTTATCCTTTCTGATCGATCTATTCAAGAGTCCGTAGTAAAATAACTTGAAGCTATTCTTTCCGCTCGATCTATCATAGAGTTCGTACTAGAATAACACCTTAAGATACATATCAACCATAACCCTAATGTCACCTAGATACTACAATGTCACCTCAAGTATCTGTGGGTATGATTATACGATATGCATCACACAATCTCAGATTCATCTATTCAACCAACACAAAGAACTTCAAAGAGTGCCCGAAAGTTTCTACCGGAGAGTCAAGACGAAAACGTGTGCCAACCCCTATGCATAAGTTCACGGAACTCGCAAGTTGATCACCAAAAAATATATCAAGTGGATCACGTGATATCCCATTTTCACCACAGATAAGCACATGCAAGACATACATCAAGTGTTCTCAAATCCTTAAAGACTCAATCCTATAAGATAACTTCAAAGGGAAAACTCAATCCATTACAAGACAGTAGAGGGGGAGGAAGATCATAAGATCCAAATATAATAGCAAAGCGCGCGATGCATCAAGATCGTGCCGACTCAAGAACACGAGAGAGAGAGAGAGATCAAACACATAGCTACTGGTACATACCCCCAGCCCCGAGGGAGAACTACTCCCTCCTCGTCATGGAGAGCACCGGGATGATGAAGATGGCCACCGGAGAGGGATTCCCCCCTCAAGCAGGGTGCCAGAATGGGTCTAGATTAGTTTTTGGTGGCTATGGAGGCTTCTGGCGGCGGAACTCCCGATCTATTATGCTCTCAGATGTTTTTAGGGTATATGGATATATATAGGCGAAAGAAGTCGGTTAGGGGAGCCATGAGGGGCCCAGGAGGGTGGGGGCGCGCCCAGGGGGGTAGGGCGCGCCTCCTTGCCTCGTGGCTTCCTTGAAGCTTCCCTGATGTCTACTCCAAGTCTCCTGGGTTGCTTCCATTCCAAAAATAACTCTCCCGAAGGTTTCATTCTGTTTGGACTCCATTTGATATTCCTTTTCTTTGAAACACTAAAATAGGCAATAAAACAACATTTTGGGCTAGGCCTCCGGTTAATAGGTTAGTCCCAAAAATAACTTAAAGTGTATAATAAAGCCCATAAACATCCAAAACGGGTAATATAATATCATGGAACAATAAAAAATTATAGATACGTTGGAGACGTACCAAGTATCCCCAAGCTTAATTCCTGCTCGTCCTCGAGTAGGCAAATGATAAAAACAGAATTTTTGATGTGGAATGCTACCTAACATATTTATCCATGTAATTCTCTTTGTTGTGGAAAGAATATTCAAATCCGAAAGATTCAAGACAAAAGTTTAATATTGACATAAAAATAATAATACTTCAAGCATACTAACAAAGCAATCATGTCTTCTTAAAATAACATGGCCAAAGAAAGTTATCCCTACAAAATCATATAGTCTGGCTATGCTCTATCTTCATCACACAAAATATTAAATCATGCACAACCCCGATGACAAGCCAAGCAATTGTTTCATAATTTTGATGTTCTCAAAATTTTTCAACTTTCATGCAATACATGAGCATGAGCCATGGACATAGCACTATAGGTGGAATAGAATGGTGGTTGTGGAGAAGACAAAAGGGAGAAGATAGTCTCACATCAACTAGGCATATCAACGGGCTATGGAGATACCAATCAATAGATATCAATGTGAGTGAGTAGGGATTTCCATGCAACAGATGCACTAGAGCTATAAGTGTATGAAAGCTCAACAAAAGAAACTAAGTGGGTGTGCATCCAACTTGCTTGCTCACGAAGACCTAGGGAAATTTGAGGAAGCCCATCATTGGAATATACAAGCCAAGTTCTATAATGTAAAATTCCCATTGGTTTATGAAAGTGACAACATAGGAGACTCTCTATAATGAAGATCATGGTGCTACTTTGAAGCACAAGTGTGGAAAAAGGATAGTAACATCGTCCCTTCTCTCTTTTTCTCTCATTTTTTTATTTTTTATTTGGGCCTTCTTTTTTTTCTTTTGGCCTCTTTTCTTTTTTCTTTTTTTATTTTTTGTCCGGAGTCTCATCCCGACTTGTGGGGGAATCATAGTCTCCATCATCCTTTCCTCACTGGTGAAGGATCGTGGATGTCGCCTTGAGGGGGGGGGGGGGGTGAATAGGCGTTTTAAAATAATTACGGTTTAGGCTTGAACAAATGCAAAATAAACCTAGCGGTTAATTTGCCAAGCACAAAACCTAAAACAACTAGGCTCACCTATGTGCACCAACAACTTATGCTAAGAAAGATAAGCAACTATGTGATAGCAAGATATATGACAAGAAACAATAAGGCTATCACAAAGTAAAGTGCATAAGTAAAGGGCTCGGGTAAGAGATAACCGAGGCACGAGGAGACGACGATGTATCCTGAAGTTCACACCCTTGCGGATGCCAATCTCTGTTTGGAGCGGTGTGGAGGCACAATGCTCCCCAAGAAGCCACTAGGGCCACCGTAATCTCCTCACGCTCTCGCACAATGCAAGATGCCGTGATTCCACTAAGGGACCCTTGAGGGCGGTCACCGAACCCGTACAAATGGCAACCCTTGGGGGCGGTCACTGAACCTGTACACTTTGGCAACCCTTGGGGGCGGTCACCGAAACCCGTCAAATTGCTCGGGGCGATCTCCACAACCTAATTGGAGACCCCGACGCTTGCCCGGAGCTTTACCCCACAATGATTGAGCTCCGAACACCAACAACCGTTTAGGGCGCCCAAGCACCCAAGAGGAACAAGCTCAAGGGTACCAAGCACCCAAGAGTAATAAGCTTCTCAACTTGTAACTTCCACGTATCACCGTGGAGAACTCAAACCGATGCACCAAATGCAATGGCAAGGGCACACGGAGTGCCCAAGTCCTTCTCTCTCAAATCCCACCGAAGCAACTAATGCTAGGGAGGAAAATGAGAGGAAGAACAAGAAGGAGAACACCAAGAACTCCAAGATCTAGATCCAAGGGGTTCCCCTCACATAGAGGAGAAAGTGATTGGTGGAAATGTGGATCTAGATCTCCTCTCTCTTTTCCCTCAAAAACTAGCAAGAAACCATGGAGGGATTGAGAGTTAGCAAGCTCGAAGAAGGTCAACAATGGGGGAAGAACACGAGCTCAAAGGGTAAGGTTCATTGGGGAAGAAGACCCCCTTTTATAGGTGGGGAAAAATCCAACCGTTATGTGCTCAGCCCGCACACGAGCGGTACTACCGCTCCTGGTCCCGGTACAACCGGGACTCACAGTATACGTGCAGAACCCTACCAGGCGGTACAACCGGGCGACCAGGCGGTAGCACCGGTTGAGAAGAACAACCGGAGCAACCGCCCAGCCACCGCTCAACCACCGCATAGGAACAGAAGGGAGTCACCCCTGAGTGCGGTAGTCGAGCGGTACCGGGCCGGTGCAACCGCATGGCCTTGAGCGCTCGGGCGGCTAAGTCCTGAGTGGTAGAACCGCTCCGGACACTGGTGGTACCGGTACGACCGGACCAACCGGGCCACCACCGCCCGAGTACCGCATCAAAACAGAGGCCTGACCGGTACTTGGGCGGTGCCTAGCCGGAACAACCGCCCAAGTCTTTGCTGAGCAAGATGGCGGTACAACCGCCCGGAAGCAGCGGTACAACGGCTGAGAGCTCCAAGAGGTACTACCGCTGGGGCTCGCGGTACTACTGCTGGGTCCAGACAAAAACCACTACCAAGAAAACAAGAACTGCCATAACTTCTGCATATGAGCTCCGAATTGAGAAAACTCAAGGTATGCCAACAAATAGAGGAGTGAAACCTCCAACCGAGAAGAACCAGCAAAACCTCCAACAACGAAAACATCATAGAAGATGCATGCGAACTCCGTTTTCGATGAACTCAAGCTTGTCATCAAGATGACCATAAGCTCTAAGACTCACAAAGAGAACCAAACAAGAACCAAGAAAGATGATGCAAGGATGCAATGGTTTGAGCTCTCTACGAACGATACGATCAAGCTACTCATCGAGAGCCCCCCTTGATAGTATGGCAATCGATCCTATAACCCGGTCTCCCAACTACCATCATGAGACCGGTAAAATATAAAACCTATCAAGGGCAAACCTTTGCCTTGCACATGGTCCACTTGAGCTAGATGATGACAATCTTGACTCCCTCAAGTTCGACCACCTTTCTTGATTGTGTTGACTCGATGAAGACTAGTTGATTGCTCCCCCATACTCCACTATGGGTGAGCCACTCTTCCGCACATCTTCACAAGTCCATTGTCACCACAAAGGACGGCAAGCTTCAAGCATTTGATCTCTTCGTGATGCTCCACTTGAACTTGCACACCGCAACCTAACCCCACAAAGAACCCTCACGAAGACCATGGGTTAGTACACGAAGCATAATTGACAATGCTTACCATACCATGGGATCACTTGATCCCTCTCGGTACATCTTCTACGCTTTGTGGGTTGGTCAACTTGATTCACTCTTTGACTTAGTCTTGATCAACCTCTCACAAGACCAATCTTTAGGTAATTCCTTGAATAGCACCTTGGTCGACACAAACTCTCCTTGAAACCAACACATGTACTCCAAGAAAAGCCTATGGACAAAAACCTTCAAATATAACTCAAGGCAACCATTAGTCCATAGAGATTGTCATCAATTACCAAAACCAAACATGGGGGCACCGCATGTCCTTTCAACTGGGACAATGCTCTAATAATGATGATCATCACACTTCTTTTTACTTACAACTCGATACTTAGAACAAAATATGACTCTATATGAATGTCTCCTGCGGTACACCGGGATGTGCAATGATTCATGAGTGACATGTATGAAAGAATTATGAATGGTGGCTTTGCCACAAATACGATGTCAACTACATGATCATGCAAAGCAATATGACAACGATGAAGCGTGTCATAATAAACGGAACGGTGGAAAGTTGCATGGCAATATATCTCGGAATGGCTATGGAAATGCCATAATAGGTAGGTATGGTGGCTGTTTTGAGGAAGGTATATGGTGGGTGTGATACCGGCAAAAGGTGCGCAATATTAGAGAGGCTAGCAATGGTGGAAGGTGAGAGTGCGTATAATCCATGGACTCAACATTAGTCATAGAGAACCCACATGCTTATTGCAAAAACCTATTAGTTATCGAAACAAAGTACTACGCGCATGCTCCTAGGGGGATAGATTAGTAGGAAAATACCATCGCTCTTCCTCGACCGCCACTCATAAGGAAGACAATCAATAAATAAATCATGCTCTGACTTCATCACATAACGGTTCACCATACGTGCATGCTATGGGAATCACAAACTTTTAACACAAGTATCTCTCAAATTCACAACTACTCAACTAGCATGACTCTAATATCACCATCTACATATCTCAAAACAATCATCAAGTATCAAACTTCTCATAGTATTCAATGCACTCTATATGAAAGTTTTTATTATACCCAAAAGCAAATTACCATGATGTTCTAAAAGACTCTAAAAACAGCAAGGTAGCAATTGGTAAAAGTGAGCACAAACGGTATTGCAATGCTAGGAAACAAGGCCTAGGGTTCATACTTTCACTAGTGCAAGTTCTCTCAACAATAATAACATAATTGGATCATATAACTATCCCTCAACGAGCAACAAAGAGTCACTCCAAAGTCACCAATAGCGGAGAACAAATGAAGAGATTATGGTAGGGTACGAAACCACCTCAAAGTTATCCTTTCTGATCGATCTATTTAAGAGTCCATAGTAAAATAACTTGAAGCTATTCTTTCCGTTCGATCTATCATAGAGTTCGTACTAGAATAACACCTTAAGATACAAATCAACCAAAACCCTAATGTCACCTAGATACTCCAATGTCACCTCAAGTATCCGTGGGTATGATTATACGATATGCATCACACAATCTCAGATTCATCTATTCAACCAACACAAAGAACTTCAAAGAGTGCCCGAAAGTTTCTACCGGAGAGTCGAGACGAAAGCGTGTGCCAACCCCTATGCATAAGTTCACGGAACTCGCAAGTTGATACGTCTCCAACGTATCTATAATTTTTGATTTTTCCATGCTATTATATTATCTTTTTGGATGTTAATGGGCTTTATTTTACACTTTTATATTATTTTTGGGACTAACCTATTAACCGGAGGCCCATCCCAAATTGCTATTTTTTTGCCTATTTCAGTGTTTCGTAGAAAAGGAATATCAAACGGAGTCCAAACGGAATGAAACCTTCGGGAACGTGATTTTTGGAACAAACGTGATCCAAAGGACTTGGAGTGGACGTCAAGCAATCAAGGAGGCGGCCACGAGGCAGGGGGCGCGCCTACCCCCTGGGCGTGCCCTCCCCCTCATGGGCCCCTCGTAACTCCATCGACCTACTTCTTCCTCCTATATATGTTTACATACCCTGCAAACATCCAGGAGCACCATGAAACCCTATTTCCACCGCCGCAACCTTGTGTACCCAAGAGATGCCATCTTGGGGCCTGTTCCGGAGCTCCGCCAGAGGGGGCATTGATCACACAGGGCCTCTACATCAACTCCATGGCCCCTCCGATGATGTGTGAGTAGTTTACTTCAGACCTTCGGGTCCATAGCTAGTAGCTAGATGGCTTCTTCTCTCTCTTTGGATCTCAATGCAAAGTTCTCCTCGATTCTCTTGGAGATCTATTCGATGTAATCTTCTTTTGCGGCGTGTTTATCGAGATCCCCTGAATTGTGGGTTTATGATCAAGTTTATCTATGAACAATATTTGAATCTTCTCTGAATTCTTTTATGTATGATTGGTTTATCTTTGCAAGTCTCTTTGAATTATCAGTTTGGTTTGGCCTACTAGATTGATATTTCTTGCAATGGGAGAAGTGCTTAGCTTTGGGTTCAATCTTGCGGTGCTCGATCCAAGTGACAGAAAGGGAAACGACACTTATTGTATTGTTGCCATCGAGGATAAAAAGATGGGGTTTACATCATGTCATCTTGCTTAAGGCTTTACTCTGTTCTTATTAACTTAATACTCTAGATGCATGCTGGATAGCGGTCGATGTGTGGAGTAATAGTAGTAGATGCAGGCAGGAGTCGGTCTACTTGTCACAAACGTGATGCCTATATACATGATCATGCCTAGATATTCTCATAATTATTCACTTTTCTATCAATCGCTCGACAGTAATTTGTTCACCCACCGTAATACTTATGCTATCTTGAGAGAAGCCACTAGTGAAACCTATGGCCCCCGGGTCTATTTTCTGTCATACAAGTTTCCAATCTATTTTATTTTGCAATCTTTACTTTCAATCTATATCATAAAAATACCAAAAATACTTATCTTATTATTATCATCTCTATCAGATCTCACTCTTGCAAGTGGCCGTGAAGGGATTGACGACCCCTTTATCGCGTTGGTTGCGAGGTTCTTATTTGTTTGTGTAGGTACGAGGTGACTCACACGTGGTCTCCTACTGGATTGATACCTTGGTTCTAAAAAACTGAGGGAAATAATTACGTTGCTTTACTGCACCACCCTTTCCTCTTCAAGGGAAAACCAACGCAGTGCTCAAGAGGTAGCAAGAAGGATTTCTGGCACTGTTGCCGGGGAGATCTACGCCAAGTCAAGACATACCAAGTACCCATCACAACTCTTATCCTTCGCATTACATTATTTGCCATTTGCCTCTCGTTTTCCTCTCCCCCACTTCACCCTTGCTGTTTTATTCGCCCTCTCTTTTCCGTTAGCCTCTTTTGCGTTTGCCTCATTTGCCTGTTTCTTGTTTGCTTGTGTGTTGGGTTGCTTGCTTGTCACGATGGCTCAAGATAATACTAAATTGTGTGACTTTGCCAATACCAACAATAATGATTTTATTAGCACTCCGATTGCTCCTCTTACCGATGCTGAATCTTGTGAAATTAATACTACTTTGCTGAATCTTGTCATGAAAGATCCGTTTTCTGGCCTTCCTAGTGAAGATGCCGCTACCCATCTAAACAACTTTGTTGATTTGTGTGATATGCAAAAGAATAAATATGTGGACAACGATATTGTTAAACTTAATCTATTTCCGTTTTCTCTTAGAGATCGTGCTAAAGCTTGGTTTTCGTCTTTGCCTAAAAATAGTATTGATTCATGGAATAAGTGCGAAGATGCTTTTATCTCTAAGTATTTTCCTCCCGCTAAGATCATCTCTCTTAGAAACGATATTATGAATTTTAAGCAACTTGATCATGAACATGTTGCACAATCTTGGGAGAGGATGAAATTAATGATACGTAATTGCCCTACACATGGTTTGAATTTATGGATGATTATACAATTTTTTTACGCTGGATTAAATTTTGCTTCTAGAAATCTTTTAGATTCGGCCGCAGGAGGCACTTTTATGGAAATCACTTTAGGAGAAGCTACCAAACTCCTAGATAATATTATGGTTAATTATTCTCGATGGCACACTGAAAGATCTACTAGTAATTAGGTGCATGCAATTGAAGAGATTAATGTTTTGAGTGGAAAGTTGGATGAACTTATGAAATTGTTTGCTAATAAGAGTGTTCCTACTGATCCTAATGATATGCCTTTGTCTACTTTGATTGAGAATAATAATGAATCTATGGATGTGAATTTTGTTGGTAGGAACAATTTTGGTAATAATGCGTATAGAGGTAATTTTAATTCTAGGCCGTTTCCTAGTAATTCCTCTAATAATTATGGTAATTACTACAACAATACTTATGGAAATTATAATAAGATGCCCTCTGATTTTGAATCTAGTATCAAAGAATTTATTACTTCGCAAAAGAGTTTCAATGCTTTGATTAAAGAAAAATTGCTTAAGATTGATGAGTTGGCTAGGAACGTGGATAGAATTTCTCTTGATGTTGATTCTTTGAAACTTAGATCTATTCCACCTAAGCATGATATCATTGAGTCTCTCAAAGCCATGAGAATTCCCATTGATGAGTGCAAAGAAAGAACCGCTAGGATGCGTGCTAAGAAAGATTGCTTTGTGAAAGCGTGTTCTTCTAGTTTTCATGACAATAAAGATGAAGATCTAAAAGTAATTGATGTGTCCCCTATTAAATCCTTGTTTTTAATATGAATCTTGTTAATGATGGGACTGGAGATGAGTCAACTTTAGTTAGAAGGCGTCCCAAAAATTCGGAGATTTTAGATCTTGATGCAAAAATTGGTAAAAGTGGGATTGAAGAGGTCAAAACTTTAGATAGCATGAACCCACTATCTTGGATTTCAAGGAATTTAATTATGATAATTGCTCTTTGATAGATTGTATTTCCTTCTTGCAATCCGTGCTAAATTCTCCTCATGCTTATAGTCAAAATAAAGCTTTTACTAAACATATCGTTGATGCTTTGACGCAATCTTACGAAGAAAAACTTGAGTTGGAAGTTTCTATCCCTAGAAAACTTTATGATGAATGGGAACCTACAATTAAAATTAAAATTAAAGATCATGAATGCTATGCTTTGTGTGATTTGGGTGCTAGTGTTTCCACGATTCCAAAAACTTTGTGTGATTTGCTATGTCTCCGTGAATTTGATGATTGTTCTCTAAACTTGCACCTTGCGGATTCCACCATTAAGAAAACCTATGGGAAGAATTAATGATGTTATTATTGTTGAAAATAGGAACTATGTGCCCGTAGATTTCATTGTTCTTGATATAGATTGCAATCCTTCATGTCCTATTATTCTTGGTAGACCTTTCCTTAGAACGATTGGTGCAATTATTGATATGAAGGAAGAGAATATTAGATTCTAATTTCTGTGGGCATGGAACACTTTCCTAGAAATAAAATTAAATTACCTTATGAATCTATTATGAGAGCCACTTATGGATTGCATACCAAAGATGACAATACCTAGATCTATCCTTGCTTTTATGCCTAGCTAAGGGCGTTAAACGATAGCGCTTGTTGGGAGGCAACCCAATTTTATTTTTATTCCTTGATTTTTTCTACTGTTTAGTAATAAATAATTTATCTAGCCTCTGTTTTTGTTGTGTTTTTTGTGTTTAATTAGTGTTTGTGCCAAGTAGAACCGTTGGGAAGACTTGAGGAAGGTCTTTTTGATCCTGGTGTAAAAAACAGAAACGTTAGCGCTCGTGAGAATTGATGCCATTTTTATTGGAGAGTGATATTTAGTTAATTATTTTTGAAGATGATTAATAGATAAATTCCTCACGTCCAGAAATTTATTTTAGAATTTTTGGGGTTATAGAAGTATTCGAAACCTACAGATTACTACAGACTGTTTCTGTTTTTGACAGATTCTGTTTTTCGTGTGTTGTTTGCTTATTTTGATGAATCTATGGCTAGTAATAGAGTTTATGAACCATAGAAAAGTTGAAATACAGTATGTTTAACACTAATATAAATCAAGAATGAGTTCATTACATTAACTTGAAGTGGTGGTTTGTTTTCTTTTACTAACGGAGCTCACGAAGATTTTCTTTTAAGTTTTGTGTTGTGAAGTTTTCAAGTTTTGGGTAAGGATTTCATGGATTATGGAACATGGAGTGGAAAGAGCCTAAGCTTGGGGATGCCCAAGGAACACCAAGGTAAAATCCAAGGACACCAAAAATCCTAAGCTTGGGGATGCCCCGGAAGGCATCCCCTCTTTCGTCTTCGTCTATCGGTAACTTTACTTGGAGCTATATTTTTATTCGCCACATGATATGTGTTTTGCTTGGAGCGTATTGTATGATTTGAGTATTTTATTTCTAGTTTACCACAATCATCCTTGCTGTACACATCTCTTTGGAGAGACACACATGAATTGGAATTTATTAGAATACTCTATGTGCTTCACTTATATCTTTTGAGCTATATAGTTTTTGCTCTAGTGCTTCGCTTATATCTTTTAGAGCACGGCGGTGGTTTTATTTTATAGAAATAATTGATCTCTCATGCTTCACTTATATCATTTTGAGAGTCCTTAGAACAGCATGGTAATTCACTTTGGTTATAAACTTTAAATGCTAAGAGAAGTTGGATGCTTGATAGATGGTTTTGAGATATAAAGGTGGTAATATTAGAAGTGTGCTAGTTGAGTAATTGTGAAATTGATGAATACTTGTGTTGAGGTTGGCAAGTCCCGTAGCATGCACGTATGGTGAATGTTATGTGACAAATTTGAAGCATGGGGTGTTATTTGATTGCTTTCCTTATGAGTGGCGGTCGGGGACGAGCGATGGTCTTTTCCTACCAATCTATCCCCCTAGGAGCATGCGCGTGGTGCTTGGTTTTGATGACTTGTAGATTTTTGCAATAAGTATGTGAGTTCTTTATGACTAATGTTGAGTCCATGGATTATACGCACTCTCACCCTTCCACCATTGCTAGCCTCTTCAGTACCGTGCATTCCCCTTTCTCACCTTGAGAGTTGGTGCAAACTTCGCCGGTGCATCCAAACCCCGTGATATGATACGCTCTATCACACATAAGCCTCCTTATATCTTCCTCAAAACAGCCACCATACCTACCTATATTATTGCATTTCCATAGCCATTCTGAGATATATTGCCACGCAACTTTCCACCGTTCCATTTATTATGACACGCATCATCATTATCATATTGCTTTGCATGATCATGTAGTTGACATCGTATTTGTGGCAAAGCCACCGTTCATAATTTTTTCATACATGTCACTCTTGATTCATCGCAATCCCGGTACACCGCCGGAGGCATTCACATAGAGTCATATTTTGTTCTAAGTATCGAGTTGTAATTCTTGAGTTGTAAGAAAATAAAAGTGTGATGATCATCATTAGAGCATTGTACCATGTGAGGAAAGGATGATGGAGACTATGATTCCCCCACAAGTGGGGATGAGACTCTGGACGAAAAAGAAGAAAGAAAGAAACGGGGCCAAAAAAAGAAGTCCCAAATAAAAAGGAAATAATAATAATAATAAATAAATGAGAGAAAAAGAGAGAAGGGACAATGTTACTATCCTTTTTCCACACTTGTGCTTCAAAGTAGCACCATGATCTTCATGATAGAGAGTCTCTTATTTTTTCACTTTCATATACTAGTGGGAATTTTTCATTATAGAACTTGGCTTGTATATTCCAATGATGGGCTTCCTCAAATGCCCTAGGTCTTCGTGAGCAAGCGAGTTGGATGCACACCCACTTAGTTTCTTTGATGAGCTTTCATATATTTATAGCTCTAGTGCATTCATTGATGGCAATCCCTACTCCTTGCATTGACATCAATCGGTGGGCATCTCCATAGCCCATTGATTATCCGCGTTAATGTGAGACTTTCTCCCTTCTTATCTTCTCACACAACCTCAATCATCATATTCTATTCCACCTATAGTGCTATGTCCATGGCTCGCGCTCATATATTGCGTAAAAGTTGAAAGAGTTTGAAAAGGCTAAGTATGAAACAATTGCTTGGCTTGTCATCGGGGTTGTGCATGATGAGAGCATTTTGTGTGACGAAAATGAAGCATGGCCAAACTATATGACTTTGTAGGGATAAGTTTTCTTTGGCTATGGTATTTTGATAAGACATAATTGCTTGATTAGCATACTTGGAGTATTACTATTTTTATGTCAACAATAAACTTTTATCTTGCTTCTTGCGGATCTGAACATTCATGCCACAATAGAGAAAAATACATTGAAGAATATTCTAGAAAGCATTCCACATAAAAAATTCTATTTTTATCATTTACCTACTCAAGGACGAGCAGGAATTAAGCTTGGGGATGCTGATACGTCTGCAACGTATCTATAATTTTTGATTGTTCCATGCTATTATATTATCTGTTTTGGATGTTAATGGGCTTTATTTTACACTTTTATATTATTTTTGGGACTAACCTATTAACCGGAGGCCCAGCCCAAATTGCTGTTTTTTGCCTATTTCATTGTTTCGTAGAAAAGGAATATCAAATGGAGTCCAAACGGAATGAAACCTTCGAGAATGTGATTTTTGGAACAAACGTGATCCAGAGGACTTGGAGTGGACGTCAAGTAATCAACGAGGCGGCCAGGAGGCAGGGGGCGCGCCTACCCCCCTAGGCGCGCCCTCCCCCTCGTGGGCCCCTCGTAGCTCCATCGACCTACTTCTTCCTCCTATATCTGTTCACATACCCCGCAAACATCCAAGAGCACCACGAAACCCTATTTCCACTGCCGCAACCTTATGTACCCAAGAGATCCCATCTTGGGGCCTTTTTCGGAGCTCCGCCGGAGGGGGCATTGATCACGGAGGGCCTCTACATCAACTCCATGGCCCCTCCGATGATGTGTGAGTAGTTTACTTCGGACCTTCGGGTCCATAGCTAGTAGCTAGATGGCTTCTTCTCTCTCTTTGGATCTCAATACAAAATTCTCCTTGATTCTCTTGGAGATCTATACGATGTAATCTTCTTTTGCGGTGTGTTTGTCGAGATCCGATGAATTGTGGGTTTATGATCAAGTTTATCTATGAACAATATTTGAATCTTCTCTGAATTCTTTTATGTATGATTGGTTTATATTTGCAAGTCTCTTTGAATTATCAGTTTGGTTTGCCTTACTAGATTGATCTTTCTTGCAATGGGAGAAGTGCTTAGCTTTGGGTTCAATTTTGCGGTGCTCGATCCCAGTGACAGAAAGGGAAACGACACATATTGTATTGTTGCCATTGAGGATTAACAAGATGGGGTTTACATCATATTGCATGAGTTTATCCCTCTACATCATGTCATCTTGCTTAAGGTGTTACTCTGTTCTTATGAACTTAATACTCTACATGCATGCTGGATAGCGGTCGATGTGTGGAGTAATAGTAGTAGATGCAGGCAGGAGTCGGTGTACTTGTCACGGACGTGATGCCTATATACATGATCATGCCTAGATATTCTCATAATTATTCGCTTTTCTATCAATTGCTCGACAGTAATTTGTTCACCCACCGTAATACTTATGCTATCTTGAGAGAAGCCACTAGTGAAACCTATGGCCCCCATGTCTATTTTCCATCATACAAGTTTCCAATCTATTTTATTTTGCAATCTTTACTTTCAATCTATATCATAAAAATACCAAAAATACTTATCTTATCATTATCATCTCTATCAGATCTCACTCTTGCAAGTGGCCCTGAAGGGATTGACAACCCCTTTATCGCATTGGTTGCGAGGTTCTTATTTGTTTGTGTAGGTACGAGGTGACTCGCGCGTGGTCTCCTACTGGATTGATACCTTGGTTCTCAAAAACTGAGGGAAATACTTACGCCGCTTTACTGCACCACCCTTTCCTCTTCAAGGGAAAACCAACGCAGTGCTCAAGAGGTAGCACAAGTTGATCACCAAAACATACATCAAGTGGATCACGTGGTACCCCATTGTCACCACAGATAAGCACATGCAATACATACATCAAGTGTTCTCAAATCCTTAAAGACTCAATCCGATAAGATAACTTCAAAGGGAAAACTCAATCCATTACAAGAGAGTAGAGGAGGAGAAACATCATAAGATCCAACTATAATAGCAAAGCTCGCGATACATCAAGATCGTGCCGAATCAAGAACACGAGAGAGAGAGATCAAACACATAGCTACTGGTACATACCCTCAGCCCCGAGGGAGAACTACTCCCTCCTCGTCATGGAGAGCACCGGGATGATGAAGATGGCCTCCAGAGAGGGATTCCCCCTCCGGCAGGGTGCCAGAACGGGTCTAGATTGGTTTTCGATGGCTACGGAGGCTTCTGGCGGCGAAACTCCCGATCTATTCTGCTCTCGGATGTTTTTAGGGTATATGGATATATATATATATAGGCGAAAGAAGTCGGTCAGGGGAGCCACAAGGGCCCACGAGGGTGGGGGCGCGCCCAGGGGGTAGGGCGCATGGGGGAGTCCTGGATTAGGGGGTCTCCGGATAGCCGGACTATCTCCATTGGCCGGATTGTTAGACTATGAAGATACAAGATTGAAGACTTCGTCTCGTGTCCGGATGTGACTCTACTTAGCATGGAAGGCAAGCTAGGCAATACGTATATGGATATCTCCTCCTTTGTAACCGACCTTGTGTAACCCTAACCCTCTCCGGTGTCTATATAAACCGAAGGGTTTTAGTCCGTAGAACAACAATCACAACATACAATCATACCATAGGCTAGCTTCTAGGGTTTAGCCTCTCTAATCTCGTGGTAGATCTACTCTTGTACTACCCATATCATCAATATTAATCAAGCAGGACGTAGGGTTTTACCTCCATCAAGAGGGCCCCAACCTGGGTAAAACATCGTGTCCCCTACCTCATGTTACCATCCGGCCTAGACGCACAGTTCGGGACCCCCTACCCGAGATCCGCCGGTTTTGACACCGACATTGGTGCTTTCATTGAGAGTTCCTCTGTGTCGTCGCTGTTAGGCTTGATGGCTCCTACTATGCGATAGCGATGCGGTCCAGGGTGAGACTTTTCTCCCCGGACAGATCTTCGTATTCGGCGGCTTTGCACTATGGACTAATTCGCTTGGCCATCTGGAGCAGATTGAAAGCTACGCCCCTGGCCAACAGGTCAGATTTGGAAGTTTGAACTACACGGCCGACATCCGCGGAGACTTGATCTTTGACGGATTCGAGCCACAGCCGGGCACGCCGCACTGTCGCAATGGGTATGACCTAGGTCTGCCGCTGAACAGTACCCCAGAGGCCGCGCCCGCATCAGCTCCGACCCTTAGCTCGGAGACAACTGCGCCAATCGAGGACGGGTGGCTAGACACTGCCTCAGGGGCTGCAGTCTCGACGGCGATCGAGCCAAACACCAGCATAATCCTCTGCGCAGCCCGTGACTCCAAGGTGTCGGACTCTTTTCCGGACCCCGAACCTTCCGCTCCCCTGCCAATCGAATCCGATTGGGCGCCGGTCATGGAATTCACTGCCGCGGATATCTTTCAGCACTCGCCCTTCGGCGACATCCTGAATTCACTAAGGTCTCTCTCTTTGTCAGGAGAGCCCTGGCCGGATTATGGCCAATAGGATTGGGATGCGGACGACGAAGAAATTCGACGCCCACCCACCACCCACTTCGTAGCCACTGTCGATGATTTAACCGACATGCTTGACTTCGACTCCGAAGACATCGACGGTATGGATGGCGATGTAGGAGACGAACATGAATCAGCACCTACAGGGCACTGGAAAGCCACCTCGTCATATGACATATACATGGTGGATACACCCAACGAAGGCAATGGCGACGAGATAGCGGAGGATGACCCCTCCAAGAGGCAACCCAAGCACCGATGTCAGCGGCGCCGCTCTAAGTCCCGCAAAATCAAAAGTGGTGATACCGGCACAGGAGATAATAACACTCTGGATAGTGCTGAAGACAACAACAATCCCCTCCAGCAAGATTTAGATCAGGAGGATGAAGGAGCCAGCTCTCCTGAGAGAGCGGCAGACGGAGAGGAGGAGGATGATCACATGCCCCCCCTCCAAAGATGAGGCAAGCCTCGGCGATGATAAATTCGCCGTACCAGAGGATACTGTCGAACAAGAGGGCTTCAAGCGCCGGCTTATGGCCATGGCAAATAGCCTGAAGAAAAAGCAGCAGCAGCTTCAAGCTGATCAAGATCTGCTAGCTGACAAATGGACTGAAGTCCTCGCGGCCGAGGAATATAAACTCGAGCGCCCCTCCAAGAGTTACCCAAGGCGCAGGTTACTACCCCGACTGGAGGAAGAAGCGTATGATACGGCTGATCGGCCACCTCGTGGCCGTGATAGAGAGGCATTCCAGCCAAAAGCTCAGCCTCCACCCCAACGCCATTCAAATAAAAAGGCATGGGGAGATACGCTAGACCTGCGAGACATATTGGAGGACAAGGCAAAGCATTCAAGATCGATCTATAGATCACGAGGGCGCACCACTCTGCGAGACGGCACACGTCACGCCGGATACAGTAAAAGCAAATCCGGCCGGGCCGAACACAGCGGGCAAGACCCATTTGAGCCGCGTCGTGATATAGCCCAATACAGAGGCGCCGCACACCCCTTATGCTTCACAGACGAAGTAATGGAACATCAATTCCCAGAAGGTTTCAAACCTATAAATATTGAATCATACGACGACACAACAGATCCCGCGGTATGGATTGAGGACTTCCTCCTCCACATCCACATGGCCCGCGGCGATGACTTACACGCCATCAAATACCTCCCACTAAAGCTCAAAGGACTAGCGCGGCATTGGCCATATAGCTTGCCAGCGGACTCCATTAGCTGTTGGGAAGATCTGGAAGCCGCATTCCTCGACAACTTTCAGGGCACTTACGCGCGACCACCAGACGCCGATGATTTAAGCCACATAATTCAGCAGCCATAAGAGTCGGCCAGGCAATTTTGGACTCGGTTCCTTACAAAGAAAAATCAAATCATCGACTGTCCGGATGCGGAGGCCTTAGCGGCTTTCAAGCACAACATCCGAGACGAGTGGCTAGCCCGACACCTTGGTCAGGAAAAGCCGAAATCTATGGCAGCTCTCACGACGCTCATGACCCGCTTTTGTGCGGGAGAAGACAGCTGGCTGGCTCGCAGTAATAACATATCAAAGAACCAAGGTACCTCAGATACCAAGGACGACAATAGCAGGCCACATCGCAACAAGCATAAGCGCCGCATTAACAGCGAAAATACTGAGGATACGGCAGTCAATGTCGGATTCAAAGGCTCTAAACCCGGTCAGCGAAAAAAGCCATTCAAACAAAGTACGCCGGGTCCGTCCAGCTTGGACCGTATGCTCGATCGCTCGTGTCAAATACACAGCACCCCAGACAAGCCAGCCAATCACACCAACAGGGATTGTTGGGTGTTCAAGTAGGCCGGCAAGTTAATTGCCGAAAACAAGGACAAGGGGCCGCATAGCGATGATGAGGAGGAGCGCCGGCAGCCGCACACTGGAGGACAAAAGAGGCTTCCCCCGCAAGTGCGGACGGTGAACATGATATACGCAACCCACATCCCCAAGAGGGAGCGGAAGCGTGCGCTCAGGGACGTATATGCGTTGGAGCCAGTCGCCCCAAAGTTCAACCCTTGGTCCTCCTGTCCGATCACCTTCGATCGCAGGGACCACCCCACTAGTAAACGTCATGGTGGATTCGCCGCACTGGTCCTAGACCCAATCATTGACGGATTTCACCTCACTCGAGTCCTTATGGATGGCGGCAGCAACCTGAACCTGCTTTATCGGGACACAGTGTGCAAAATGGGTATAGACCCCTCAAGGATCAAACCCACAAAAACGACCTTTAAGGGCATCATTCCAGGTGTAGAGGCCCATTGCACAGGCTCAATTACACTGGAAGTGGTCTTCAGATCCCCGGATAACTTCCAAAGCGAAGAGTTAATCTTCGATATAGTCCCGTTCCGCAGCGGTTATCACGCGCTGCTCGGGCGAACCGCATTTGCTAGATTCAATGCGGTACCGCATTATGCATACCTCAAGCTTGATGCCAGGACCTCGCGGAGTTATTACAGTCAATGGAAACACAGAGTGCTCTATCCGAACAAAGGAGCACACCGCGGCCCTCGCAGCAGAAGCGCAAAGCAGCCTCTCAAGGCAATCAACCAGTTCGGCGTTTCAAAGCCCGAACACCTTCAAGCACGCTCGGGGCAATCGGCAAATAGACCGCCTAGCGCGATCTGAGCTCGCGTAGCAATACGGCGGCCACCCCAATCCCAACCCAGCGGCGAAACTCATGCCGCGCATACATAATTACGCATTAAAAATACCATGGGCACAGGTGGGGAGGGGGGCACAACTGCGGCACGCCCCAAGACGCGGCCTAAACCGCACTAGGGGCTTCCCGTTTGGTTATTTTTCTTTTCTTTCAGGACCTTAATCTCTGGAAACACTGTCCGGCAGCACTATTGCCGAACACATGATGCAACAACCAAGGAGGCAGACAGCTACGTTATACCACGGAATTCCCAGGTTGATTTCAGTAACGAGCGAAATATTCGATTTCATATCATTCCTCAGCTTTCCCTTGGGAGGGACATATTCCTACTCTTTGCTTATCACACTATCTGTATCACTCTGCTTTAACGCAATTTTTCAATAAACAATGCATGACATTACGACTATTATTGCATTCTTGTAATATATATATATCTATGTGTTCACTAATGACGCCTTGCAACCATACACTTTGGTACGGCCAATACACCAGGGGCTTACGTACCCCACAATGCGGTGTGAAAAGTCCGAACACTTTCACAAGTGCGGCACCCCAAACTTATAGCACTATATGCATCAGCTCCGAATCATGTCTTTGGTCAAATGTTGGGTTTGCCCGGCTCCTATGTTTTGGTACCTTACGTTCCGCTCTATCGGCTAAGGTAGCTCTAGGAGAACTACTGCGATTGTGCCCCGGTTCTGCCGGGCTGAGCACCTCAGTAGAGAAAGCTAAAACTGACTGTCATGATAAGGCGAGAGACTGGTCGCTGTTCGGCGAGGTTTTTCGAGTCCCTAAAGACTCATGCCGCTTAGGGCGAGGGGTCGGCCCTGTCCGGCTTACAGGCATGTATCGCGCACCGAATTCGGCCTTCCGAATACCAGGGGCTTCGCCGAAATTTAAAATTATAGAATTCTATGGCTAAGTGAGAGTGATAAAGCATTATTAGTCCGGTTGCCTTGTTCGTTGTGCTGAGCACCTCCCTCGAAGGACCCAAACATGGGAACAAGAGTGCTCAGGTTTATCCCGAACACCCCAGCACTCGTGGCATGGGGGCAGAAGCCGAGGACTAGCCATCTCTCAGATTGGATAAACAGCCAAACAGAAGGTAATATTTTAAATTCTAACAAGCGTTGTATAGCGCATATGAAACAAGTTTTCATACATACAGGACAAAACGAGCAAGTCTCGTTCAAATATTACATCTTTTGAACACTCATCCGCGATAAGATGGGCACCCGGCAGAACACCCTCATAGTACATCTCGGGGTGGCGGTGCTCCTTGCCCTCCGGCGGCCCCTCCCTGATCAGCTTCACGGCACCTAGCTTGACCCACTGCATTTTTACACGGGCGAAAGCCCGATGTGCACCTTCAATGCAGACAGATCGCTTGACGACCTCCAGCCGCGGGCAGGCATCCACAAGCCGCCTCACCAAGCTGAAGAAGCTGTTCGGAAGGGCATCACCAGGACACAACCGAACTATAAAGCTCTTCATGGCCTGATCGGCCGCCTTATGTAGCTCGACCATCTGCTTCAGCTGGTCGCTCATCGGCACCGGATGTTCGGCCTCAGCATACTGAGACCAAAACAGCTTCTCCGTCAAGCTTCCGTCCTCGGCCTGGTAAAATTGTGCGGCATCAGACACACTACGGGGCAAATCTGCGAATGCTCCTGAAGAGCTCTGGATCCGGGTAAGTAATCGGTAATTTACTTTTACATGCTTGCTTTGCATATATAAAGCCTTACCCGCCGCTATCTTCTTCATCGTGTCGATCTCTTGGAGGGCCTTTTGGCCTTCGGCCTTGTCACTTTTTACACTCTCGAGGGCCGCGGCAAGCTCAGACTCCCGCGTCTTGGAGTCAAGCTCCAACGCCTCGTGCTTCGCCACAAGAGCCTGGAGCTCTTGCTACACCTCGCCCACCCGAGCCTCGTGTTTCTCTCGCTCGGTGCGCTCCTTGGCCGCTGTATCTTCGGCCTTGGTCAGTGCTTGCTTTAGGGTCGCCACCTCAGTCGTGGCCCCTGGCAAACATACAATGATCCTGTCATTTTGCAATCGCGTCCTTTTTTATATATACATATCTATAGATGGGGTATTACTTACCCTTGTTCTCCTCGATCTACCTCTTGGCAAGGCCGAGCTCTTTCTTGGACCCCTCGAGGTCCTGCTTCAGTACGGCGACCTCCGCAGTTAGTGCGGCGGACGCCAGTAGCGAAGCCTGCATATGCATATTGACATACTTATATTAGACTCCTGCGATATTATTTGATCCTCTGTTCGGCTTTTCTTTGTGAACACCGAACAAAGCATCAGGGGCTACTATCTATGCGGTAATATTTCTACTACATTTTAAAACACTTACCTCGAAGCCTGTTAGAAGGCTGGCACAGGCTTCAATCAATCCGCTCTTGGTGGACTGAACCTTCTGGATCACCGCACTCATGATGGTGCGGTGCTCCTCGTCGATGGAAGCGTTGCGAAGCGCTTCCAGCAGGTTGTCCGACGCCTCTGGATGGACAGAGGTCACCGGCACATGCGTTTTGCCCCTCTTAGAAGGAGGCCGCCTGCCCGAGCCCGGAACCCCTGGAGGGTCCGACGCGGTGTTCGGCTGAGGGCCGAACTCGGAGCTCTCGGGGGCCCCGTCCCCTCGGCTCCCGGAGTCCGGAAGGTCGCCTTGAGGCGCCTCCAGGACTGTCTCCCCTCGATCCGGTGCCTCTTGAGACAACACCTCGACATCGTCGGCAGGATGAGGGGAGGTGGCGGTCGGGACTGGATCGCTATCCATGTCCGACGAGCCCAGGGAGCCGTCCGATGATACCTCGATATTGGCTCGTGGCGGCCTGCGTAATTATGATCGGCGGTTAGGGAAAGCAGTGCGACCAAGGAATCTTATGGGTTACTTTGGTATCCGAATACTTACGATCTCCCCGGGGGCTTGGCCCTGGGCAACCACTCATCTTCGCCTTCGTCGGCGGCGGCGGAGCTGTCCGGAAGGAGAGTCCTTCCCTTCTTGGACCCTTCGGCCCCCCAGTTGGGGTGGCCTTCCTTTTTCTGTCTCCCCCAGTCGGTGGGGGAGCATCTTCTTCTTCTTCTTCTTCCTCGTCTTTGGGGAAAGAGTGCGCCGCAGAGTCATCGGACGGTGAGTCCGACGACGCCTGGCGTCGGGAACTCTTTCGAGCTCCCTTGGCCTTCTTGGTCTTCTCCGGCACCTTATAAGGGGCCGGAGTCAACATATTCGCCAGAAGAGCGTTTGCGGGGCGTTCGGGCAAAGGAGCCGGACAGTCGATCTGTCTGGCCATCTTCTGCCAGTCCTGTCAAAGGTACGGGAGTTTAGATCCCGCATAGAGTCAATCTATATAAAAAATAAGTATCATGTGAAAGGTAAAGCAGCTTACTTCACTGGCTTGGTGCTTCGCGCTGAATCCGCGATCCTCAGTAAAAGGGGGAGGGACCTTGGCACTTTTGAATAGCACCCTCCAGGCGTCTTCATGAGTCGTTTCGAAGAGCCTGTTCAGAGTTCGGTGCTGCGCCGGATTGAACTCCCACAAGGTGAACTCCCGTTGTTGGCACGGGAGTATCTGGCGGATGAGCATAACCTGGACTATGTTGACAAGCTTGAGCTTCTTGTCCACCATGTTTTGAATACATGTTTGGAGTCCGGTCAGCTCTTTCGAATTACCCCAGGACATGCCCTTCTCTTTCCAGGAGGTGAGCCGCATGGGGAAGCCAGATCAGAACTCGGGGGCCGCTACCCATGCGGGATCGCACGGCTCGGTGATATAGAACCACCCCGATTGCCACCCCTTTATGGTTTCCACAAAGGAGCCCTCGAGCCATGTTATGTTGGGCATCTTGCCCACCATGGCGCCTCCGCACTCCGCCTGGCGGCCGCCCACCACCTTCGGCTTGACATTGAAGGTCTTCAGCCATAAGCCGAAGTGGGGCTTGATGCGGAGGAAGGCCTCGCACACGACGATAAACGCCGAGATGTTGAGGATGAAGTTCGGGGCCAGATCGTGGAAATCCAGGCCGTAATAAAACATGAGCCCCTGGACGAAGGGATGGAGAGGGAACCCCAGTCCGCGGAGGAAATGGGTGAGGAATACCACCCTCTCATGGGGCCTGGGGGTGGGGATGAGCTGCCCTCATCTGGGAGCCGGTGCGCGATGTCGTCGGGCAGGTATCTGGCTCTCCTCAGTTTCTTGATGTCTCCCTCCGTGACGGAGGAGACCATCCACTTGCCTCCCGCTCCGGACATGGTTGGAGAAGGTTGAGGTAGGAGTGTGGACTTGGGCGCTAGAGCTCGAGTGTGCGAAAACGGATGAGCAGAGGAGGAAGAAGGCGTGGATAGAAAGGTGAATCCTTATCCCTTTATATGGGCGGATGAAACTAAGCGTCCCCACTTGCTTGGTAAAACTCGCTTATCCCCCAAGCGCCGCAATTGATGGCGCAGTTGGGTTACCCACGCCCGTATTGATGAGAATCCCGGAATAAGGGGACACGATCTCTGCTTTGACAAGACATGTCGAAAAATTGCCTCGTGTTATGTGCGGGGCTGGTTAAAAGGAACGGTTCGAATAATCACCGTGCCATGACATAACGTCATGCTGCCAAAACAAGCCAACAAATTAGATCTGTGAAAATATTATTCTCTCTGCGGTGGAATGTGGAACTTATTTTGCAGGGTCGGACACTATCCTCGTTTTCAAGTTCTTCTGTGATGTATTCGGAGAAGGAACCCGCCTTGCAATGCCGAAGACAATACTGCGCGCCGGACTCATCGTCATTGAAGCCTGGTTCAGGGGCTACTGAGGGAGTCCTGGATTAGGGGGTTTCCGAACAGCCGGACTATCTCCATTGGCCGGATTGTTAGACTATGAAGATACAAGATTGAAGACTTCGTCTCGTGTCCGGATGGGACTCTACTTGGCGTGGAAGGCAAGCTAGGCAATACGTATATGGATATCTCCTCCTTTGTAACCGACCTTGTGTAACCCTAACCCTCTCCGGTGTCTATATAAACCGAAGGGTTTTAGTCCGTAGAACAACAATCACAACATACAATCATACCATAGGCTAGATTCTAGGGTTTAGCCTCTCTGATCTCGTGGTAGATCTACTCTTGTACTACCCATATCATCAATATTAATCAAGCAGGACGTAGGGTTTTACCTCCATCAAGAGGGCCCGAACCTGGGTAAAACATCGTGTCCCCTGCCTCCTGTTACCATCCGGCCTAGACGCACAGTTCGGGACCCCCTACCCGAGATCCGCCGGTTTTGACACCGACAGTGCGCCTCCCTGCCTCGTGGCTTCCTCGAAGCTTCCCTAACGCCTACTCCAAGTCTCCTGGGTTGCTTCCGTTCCAAAAATAACTCTCCCGAAGGTTTCATTCCGTTTGGACTCCATTTGATATTCCTTTTCTTCAAAACACTGAAATAGGCAATAAAACAACATTTTGGGCTGGGCCTCCGGTTAATAGGTTAGTCCCGAAAATAATATAAAAGTGTATAATAAAGCCCATAAACATCCAAAACAGGTAATATAATAGCATGGAACAATAAAAAATTATAGATACGTTGGAGACATATCAACAGGATTTACCGCAAGTCTGTATAAAACCATATGCTTCGATCACTTTATTAAAGCATATATTCCAACTCCGAGATGCTTGCACCAGTCCATAGATGGATCGCTGGAGCTTGCTCACTTTGTTAGCACCTTTAGGATTGACAAAACCTTCTGGTTGCATCATATACAACTCTTCTTTAAGAAATCCATTAAGGAATGCAGTTTTGACATCCATTTGCCGGATTTCATAAAATGCGGCAACTGCTAACATGATTCGGACAGACTTTTAAGCATCGATACGAGTGAAAAAAAAATCTCATCATAGTTAACACCTTGAACTTGTCGAAAACATTTTGCGACAATTCGAGCTTTGTAGATAGTAACACTACTATCAGCGTCCATCTTCCTCTTGAAGATCCATTTATTCTCAATGACTCACCGTTCATCGAGCAAGTCAATCAAAGTCCATACTTTGTTCTCATACATGGATCCCATCTCAGATTTCATGGCCTCAAGCCATTTTGCGGAATCTAGGCTCATCATCGCTTCCTCATAGTTCGTAGGTTCGTCATGGTCTAGTAACATGAATTCCAGAAGGGATTACCGTACCACTCTGGTGTGAACCATACTCTGGTTGTCCTACGAGGTTCGGTAGTAACTTGATCTGAAGTTTCATGATCATCATTAGCTTCCTCATTAATTGGCGTAGAAATCACTAGATCTGATTTCTGTGATGAACTACTTTCCAATTCAGGAGAAGGTACAATTACCTCATCAAGTTCTACATTCCTCCCACTCACTTCTTTTGAGAGAAACTTCTTCTCTAGAAAGGATCCACTCTTAGCAACAAGGATCTTGCCTTTCGGATCTGTGATAGAAGGTGTACCCAGCAGTTTCTTTTGGGTATCCTATGAAGACGCACTTTTTGCGATTTGGGTTTGAGCTTATCAGGCTGAAACTTTTTCACATAAGCATCACAACCCCAAACTTTAAGAAACGACATCTTAGGTTTCTAGCCAAACCATAGTTCATATGGTGTCGTCTCAACGGATTATACGGTTCCCTATTTAACGTGAATGTAGCTGTCTCTAATGCATAACCCCAAAACGATAGTGGTAAATCGGTAAGAGATATCATAGATTGCACTATATCAAATAAAGTACGGTTATGACGTTCGGACACACCATTATGCTGTCGTGTTCCAGGTGGCATGAATTTGTGAAACTATTCCACATTGTTTTAGTTGAAGATCAAACTCATAACTCAAATATTTGTCTCCACGATCAGATCGTAGAAACTTTATTTTCTGTTTACGATGATTTTCCACTTCACTCTGAAATTCTTTAAACTTTTCAAATGTTTCAGACTTATGTTTCATCAAGTAGATATACCCATATCTGCTCAAATCATCTGTGAAGGTCAGAAAATAACGATACCCACCGCGAGCCTCAACACTCATCGGACCGCATACATCAGTATGTATTATTTCCAATAAGTCAGTTTCTCACTCCATTGTTCCGGAGAACAGAGTCTTAGTCATCTTGCCCATGAGGCATGGTTCGCAATCATCAAGTGATTCCAAAAGCCCATCAGCATGGAGTTTCTTCATGCACTTTATACCAATATGACCTAAACGGCAGTGCCATAACTAAGTTGCACTATCATTATTAACTTTGCATCTTTTGGCTTCAATATTATGAGTATGTGTATCACTACGATCGACATTCAATAAAACATTTATATTGAGTGTATGACCATAGAAGGTTTTATTCATGTATATAGAACAACAATTATTCTTTGACTTAAATGAATAACCGTATTGCAATAAACATGATCCAATCATATTCATGCTCAATGCAAACACTGATACTTCTCCGTCGTATCTACTTTTCCAAACACTTTCGCCCTTGTTTTGGACTCTAACTTGCATGATTTGAAAGGAACTAACCCGGACTGACGCTGTTTTCAGCAGAATTGCCATGGTGTTATTTCTGTGCAGAAATAAAAGTTCTCGGAATGACCTGAAAATCAACGGAGATTATTTTTGGAATATATAAAAAATACTAGAAGAAGAATCCATGTCAAGGGGCCCACACCCTGTCCACGAGGGTGGGGGCGTGCCTACCCCCCTGGGCGCGCCCCCTGCTTCATGGGCCCCCTGACGCTCCACCGACCTCAACTCCAACTCCATATATTCGTGTTTGGGGAGAAAAAAAATCATGGAGAAGGATTCATCGCATTTTACGATACGGAGCCGCCGCCAAGCCCTAAACTCTCTCGGGAGGGCTGATCTGGAGTCAGTTCGGGGCTCCGGAGAGGGGAATCCATCGCCATCATCATCATCAACCTTCCTCCATCACCAATTTCATGATGCTCACCGCCGTGCGTGAGTAATTCCATCGTAGGCTTGCTGAACGGTGATGGGTTGGGTGAGATTTATCATGTAATCGAGTTAGTTTTGTTAGGGTTTGATCCCTAGTATCCATTATGTTCTGAGATTGATGTTGCTATGACTTTGCTATGCTTAATGCTTGTCACTAGGGCACGAGTGCCATGATTTCAGATCTGAGCCTATTATGTTTTCATGAATATATGTGAGTTCTTGATCCTATATTGCAAGTCTATAGTCACCTATTATGTGTTATGATCCGTTAACCCCGAAGTGACAATAATCGGGATACTTACCGGTGATGACCGTAGTTTGAGGAGTTGATGTATTCACTATGTGTTAATGCTTTGGTCCGATACTCTATTAAAAGGAGGCCTTAATATCCTTTAGTTTCCAATAGGACCCCGCTTCCATGGGAGGGTAGGACAAAAGATGTCATGCAACTTCTTTTCCATAAGCACGTATGGCTATATTCGGAATACATGCCTACATTACATTAATGAACTGGAGCTAGTTCTGTGTCACCCTATGTTATAACTGTTGCATGATCAATCGCATCCGACATAATTATCCATCACTGATCCATTGTGTACGAGCTTTTCATATATTGTTCTTTGCTCATTTACTTTTCCGTTGCTACTGTTACAATTACTATAAACCAAAAATTTACTTTTGCTACCGTTACCACTACTATCATATTACTTTGCTACTAAACACTTTGCTGCAGATATTAAGTTTCCAGGTGTGGTTGAATTGACAACTCAGCTGCTAATACTTGAGAATATTCTTTGGCTCCCCTTGTGTTGAATCAATAAATTTGGGTTGAATACTCTACCCTCGAAAACTGTTGCGAGCCCCTATACTTGTGGGTTATCAAGACTATTTTCTGGCGCTGTTGCCGGGGAGCATAGCTCTATTCTTTAAGTCACTTGGGATTTATATCTGCTTATCACTATGAAGAACTTGAAAGATCAAAGAACCAAGATTTTTCCCTCAACTATGAGGGGAGGTAAGGAACTACCATCTAGCTCTGCACTTGATTCACCTTCTGTTTTGAGTAAACTTGCGACACCTACACCTGCTATTCATTCTAATATGTCGCATGTTATTGATGATGCCACTTCTACTTTGCATGATACTTATGATGAAACTACTTTTATGCTTGATAATACTGTGCCACTAGGTGAATTTCTTGATGAACAACTTGCTAGGGCTAGAGAGAATGAAATTATTGAACCTGGTAATATTGATGAAAGTGATGATGAATATTCTCCCCCTAGATATGAATTGCCTGTTGTTCCTGAGGGTTATTTTATGGATGAAGAAACTGCTAGAGACTTCTTAGCTTGCAATGATAGATCTGATCTTAAGAAATTATTAGCTAAGCTTAAAGAAAAGTCTTTGAATGCTAGAATGAAATATGACCCTGCCTTTGCTACTTCACCTATCTTTATTACTGATAAGGATTATGATTTCTCTGTTGATCCTAAGTTAATTACTTTGGTTGAATCTGATCCTTTTTATGGCTATGAATCTGAAACTATTGTGGCATATCTTACTAAATCAAATGATATAGCCACCCTGTTTACTCATGATGAGAAAACTCGCTATTACTTTATCCTTAAGTTGTTTCCGTTCTCGTTAAAGGGTGATGCTAAAACATGGTTTAATTCTCTTGATCCTGGTTGTGTGCGTAGTCCCCAGGATATGATTTATTACTTCTCTGCTAAATATTTCCCCGCTCATAAGAAACAAGTTGCCTTAAGGGAAATATATAATTTTGTGCAAATTGAAGAAGAGAGTCTCCCACAAGCTTGGGGGAGGTTCCTCCGATTACTTAATGCTTTGCCTGATCATCCTCTCAAGAAAAATGATACTTGATATCTTTTATAATGGACTAACCGATGCTTCCAGAGACCACCTGGATAGTTGTGTTGGTTGTGTTTTCAGGGAAAGAACTGTTGATCAAGCTGAATTGCTATTGAATAATATGTTTACTAATGAAAATAATTGGACACTTCCTGAACCAACTCCTAATCCAACTCCGAAGAAAAGGGGTATTCTATTTCTCAGTCCTGAAGATATGCAAGAGGCAAAGAAATATATGAAAGAAAAAGGTATTAAAGCTGAAGATGTTAAGAATTTACCACCTATTGAACAAATACATGGTCTTGATAACCCGACACAGGTAGTAAAGGTAAATTCTCTCTATAGATTTGATGAAGGTGATATTCCTCGTTATAAGTTTGCTAGCCAATGCTTAGATGAGTTTGATAATTTTATTGTTAAACAAGAAAACTTCAATGCTTATGTTGGTAGACAATTGAAATACAATGCTGATATGCTTGAACACTTGATTGATTATATATCTAGAGTTAAAGGCGAACTTAAACTTATTAGTAAACATGCTTCTATGGTTACCACTCAAGTAGAACAAGTACTTAAGGCTCAAAATGATTTGCTCAATGAATTAAATAATAAGAAGAATGATAATGCTGTTAGAGTTATGACTAGAGGTGATAAAATGACTCTGGAACCTCTGTATCCTGAGGGCCACCCTAAGAGAATTGAGCAAGATTCCCAGAGAACTAATATAGATGCACCTAGTCCTTCTAAAAGGAAGAAAAAGAAAAATGATAGGACTTTGCATGCTTCTAGTGAACCTGTTGTTGACACACCTGAGAATCCCAATGATATTTCTATTTCTGATACTGAAACACAATCTGGTAATGAACATGAACCTATTGATAATGTTAATATGATGTTCATATTGATGCTCAACCTAGCAATGATAATGATGTAGAGATTGAACCTGCTGTTGATCTTGATAACCCACAATCAAAGAATCAACGTTATGATAAGAGAGACTTTGTTGCTAGGAAGCATGGTAAAGAAAGAGAACCATGGGTTCAGAAACCCATGCCTTTTCCTCCTAAACCATCCAAGAAAAAGGATGATGAGGATTTTGAGCGCTTTGCTGAAATGATTAGACCTATCTTTTTGCGTATGCGTTTGACTGATATGCTTAAAATGAATCCTTATGCCAAGTACATGAAAGAAATTGTTACTAATAAGAGAAAGATACTGGAAGCTGAAATTTCCACCATGCTTGCTAATTACACTTTTAAGGGTGGAATACCAAAGAAACTAGGAGATCCAGGAGTACCAACTATACCAAGCTCCATTAAAAGAAACTATGTTAAAACTGCTTTATGTGATCTTGGAGCCGGTGTTAGTGTTATGCCTCTCTCTTTATATCGTAGACTTGATTTGAATAAGTTGACACCTACTAAAATATCTTTGCAAATGGCTGATAAATCAACTGCTATACCTGTCGGTATTTGTGAGGATGTGACTGTTGTGGTTGCAAACATTACTATTTTAACGGACTTTGTTATTCTTGATATTCCCGAGGACGATAGTATGTCGATTATACTTGGTAGACCCTTTTTGAATACTGCAGGGGCTGTTATTAATTGCAACAAAGGCAATGTCACTTTTCATGTTAACGGTAATGAGCATACGGTACACTTTCCGAGGAAATAACCTCAAGTCCACAGTATCAATTCTATTGGAAAAATTTCAACAATCACTATTGGGGTTTTTAAATTTCCTCTTCTTACTGTCAAGAAGAAATATGATATTCTTATTGTTGGGGATGTGCATATCCCCGTTGAGGTAACCTAGTGTTATTCGAAATTTCTCCGGTTTCATGTTATTCGAAATGAGTTTGTTAACAAGACTTGATCAACCTTGTTAGTGGATTCCTTTTGACGAGCATGAGATGGATGAAGTTAGTTAGCACAACTCTCTGTACCCTTCTTTTACTTTCTGTTATTTATATTAAATAAAGCAAAAATAGTATTTTCTGTCTATTTTTTGAATTATCCTTGCAATAAAAAGTACCCCAAAAATAAAAGTTCTCTAAATGCCCTGAAAATGAAATATGTTTTTTTCCAGAATATTTGAGAATATCTGGCACTGAGAACACAGCAGGGGGAGCAGCCACGTGACCACGATGGTGGAGGGCACGCCCACCCCTGAGCGCGCCCCCTGCCTCATGGACCCCACGTGGGTCCCCTCCACTTATCCTTGCATCCACCCACTTCATCTTACAACAACAACAACAACAACAAAGCCTTTAGTCCCAAACAAGTTGGGGTAGGCTAGAGGTGAAACCCATAAGATCTCGCAACCAACTCATGGCTCTGGCACATGGATAGCAAGCTTCCACGCACCCCTGTCCATAGCTAGCTCTTTGGTGATACTCCAATCCTTCAGGTCTCTCTTAACGGACTCCTCCCATGTCGAATTCGGTCTACCCCGCCTTCTCTTGACATTCTCCGCACGCTTTAGCCGTCCACTATGCACCGGAGCTTCTGGAGGCCTACGCTGAATATGCCCAAACCATCTCAGACGATGTTGGACAAGCTTCTCTTCAATTGGTGCTACCCCAACTCTATCTCGTATATCATCATTCCGGACTCGATCCTTCCTCGTGTGGCCACACATCCATCTCAACATACGCATCTCCGCCACACCTAACTGTTGAACATGTCGCCTTTTAGACGGCCAACACTCAGCGCCATACAACATTGCGGGTCGAACCGCCGTCCTGTAGAACTTGCCTTTTAGCTTTTGTGGCACTCTCTTGTCACAGAGAATGCCAGAAGCTTGGCACCACTTCATCCATCCAGCTTTGATTCGATGGTTCACATCTTCGTCAATACCCCCATCCTCCTGCAGCATTGACCCCAAATACTGAAAGGTGTCCTTCTAAGGTACCACCTGGCCATCAAGGCTAACCTCCTCCTCACACCTAGTAGTACTGAAACCGCACATGATGTACTCGGTTTTAGTTCTACTAAGCCTAAACCCTTTCGATTCCAAGGTTCGTCTCCATATCTCTAACTTCCTATTTACCCCCGTCCAACTATCGTCAACTAGCACCACATCATCCGCAAAGAGCATACACCATGGGATATCTCCTTGTATATCCCTTGTGACCTCATCCATCACCAATGCAAAAAGATAAGGGCTCAAAGCTGACCCCTGATGCAGTCCTATCTTAATCGGGAAGTCATCAGTGTCGACATCACTTGTTCGAACACTTGCCACAACATTATCGTACATGTCCTTGATGAGGGTAATGTACTTTGCTGGGACTTTGTGTTTCTCCAAGGCCCACCACATGACATTCCGCGGTATCTTATTATAGGCCTTCTCCAAGTCAATGAACACCATATGCAAGTCCTTCTTTTTCTCCCTATATCTCTCCATAAGTTGTCGTACCAAGAAAATGGCTTCCATGGTCGACCTCCCAGGCATGAAACCAAACTGATTTCTGGTCACGCTTGTCATTCTTCTTAAGCGGTGCTCAATGACTCTCTCCCATAGCTTCATTGTATGGCTCATCAGCTTAATTCCACGGTAATTAGTACAACTCTGAACATCCCCCTTGTTCTTGAAGATTGGTACTAATATACTCCGTCTCCATTCTTCTGGCATCTTGTTTGCCCGAAAAATGAGGTTGAAAAGCTTGGTTAGCCATACTATCGCCATGTCCCCGAGACCTTTCCACACCTCAATGGGGATACAATTAGGGCCCATCGCCTTGCCTCCTTTCATCCTTTTTAAAGCCTCCTTGACCTCAGACTCTTGGATTCGCCGCACAAAACGCATGCTGGTCTCATCAAAGGAGTCATCCAGTTCAATGGTAGAACTCTCATTCTCCCCATTGAACAGCTTGTCGAAGTACTCCCGCCATCTATGCTTAATCTCCTCGTCCTTCACCAAGAGTTGGCCTGCTCCGTCCTTGATGCATTTGACTTGGCCAATATCCCTCGTCTTCCTCTCTCGGATCTTGGCCATCTTATAGATGTCCCTTTCACCTTCCTTCATGACTAACCGTTGGTAGAGGTCCTCATATGCTCGACCCCTTGCTTCACCAACAGCTCGCTTTGCGGCCTTCTTCACCATCTTGTACTTCTCTATGTTGTCTGCACTCCTATCTAGGTATAGGCGTTTGAAGCAATCTTTCTTCTCTTTAATCGCCTTCTGGACATCATCATTCCACCACCAGGTATCCTTATCTTCGCTTCTCCTCCCCCTGGACACTCCAAGCTCCTCTGAGGCCACCTTACGAATGCAAGTCGCCATCTTCGTCCACACATTGTTCGCATCTCCTCCTTCCTCCCAAGGGCCCTCCTTAATGACCCTCTCCTTAAACGCTAGAGCTACCTCCCCCTTGAGCTTCCACCACTTCGTTCTAGCGACTTTGGCACGCTTATCCCGCTGGACACGAATCCGAAAGCGGAAGTCAGCAACCACCAGCTTATGCTGGGGTACAACACTCTCTCCAGGTATCACCTTACAGTCTAGGCACGCACGCCTATCTTCTCTTCTCGAGAGGATAAAATCAATCTGGCTAGAGTGTTGGCCACTACTAAAAGTCACCAGATGTGATTCTCTCTTTCTAGAGAGGGTGTTAGCTACAATCATGTTGTAGGCTAGAGCAAAGCTTAAGACATCTTCTCCTTCTTGATTCCTGATGCCATAGCCAAAGCCCCCGTGCGCCCCTTCAAAACCTATGTTAGATGTACCCACGTGGCCATTGAGGTCTCCTCCTATGAAGAGCTTCTCACCAATCGGTACACTCCTAACCATGTCTTCCAGGCCTTCCCAGAACTCCCTCTTGGTGTTCTCATTGTGGCCTACTTGCGGGGCATACGCGCTGATAACATTGAGAACCAAGTCCTCAACTACCAGCTTGACCAGGATAATCCGGTCCCCACGTCTCTTGACGTCTACCACTCCATACTTGAGGCTCTTGTTGATCAAGATGCCTACGCCATTTCTGTTTGTAGCCGTCCCTGTGTACCACAGCTTGAAGCCGGTATCCTCCACCTCCACCTCCTTCGCCTTCTGTCCTCTCCATTTGGTTTCTTGGACGTAAAGGATATCAACACCTCTCCTCACCGCTGCATCAACTAGCTCCCGAAGCTTCCCTGTCAGAGACCCTACGTTCCAGCTACCTAAGCGAATCCTCCTAGGCTCGGCTAGCTTCCTTACCCTTCGCACTCGTCGAGTCAAATGCGAAGACCCTTGCCCATTTTCCACTACATCCGGGCGCCGATGTAGCGTGCCACTAAGGATGCGACGACCCGATCCTCGCTCACTTGCCACCGTATCCGGATCAAGATACAGCGCCCCACCTTGGGGGTGATGGCCCGGCCCTTGCCCATTTTCCACCACACCCGGGTTCCGATGTAGCGCGTCGCTGAGAGGGTTACACCCCAACGAAAATCTTTTGGGTTTCATCTCCATAAGAGTGGCTGAGTTTTTACGTTGGCTCGCCAAGCCTATCACAACCCTCCTCCTTTACCCGGGCTTGGGACCAGCTATGTTGAGACAACATAGGCGGAGTTATCCACCCACTTCGTCTTGCTCCAGAAAATATCACTAGCCAGCTCAAACCCGAGTTCTTGCTCATCTTGCTGCCATTTTCGATCTCCTTGCTCAAAGCTCCTCTCACAAAACTGCTTTGGGGGATTGTTCTTCAGTATGTGACTCCTCCAATGGTCCAATTAGTTTTTGTTCTAGTGCTTTATTTATTGCAATTTTTTGCTGTTTAGGTGACCCTGTTCTTGAGCTTGCATGTCAAATTTATGTGGTCAAAATTAGTTTTAATGCATGATATGGCCTCTAGGCACTTGTAGGAGTAGTGGCTATCAATTTTGTTGAGTTTGGTTCACTTTTATTTTAAGTTACTAAAAATTTCAGAGGAAGAAATATGTTTAGGAAAATGTACCAAGGTGGTTCTTCAAGGAAGCAAGGACCCAGGCCCACAATACGCGAGCCGGACAATGAACTACCAAGGGATGCTCAAGTGCGGCCTTGTGAATGGCCGTCAGAGGACTTCATGGTTTGAGCAGGAATTAAGGAGGAATTTGACGCATATGTGCGTAACGCTGATCTTGAGAGCTTCGAGGCAGATACATGTCATCAGTACTACTACCTCACTGATTCCTTTGTGAGAAGGTTTGAATTTACATCATGACGCAATTCTCAAACTGTCCTGTTTGATCTTTATGATAAATCTTATACCATGGACTTAGAAGATTTTAATATTGCTTGTAAACTCCCACAGTGGGGTAATGTTAGTGAACCTCGTAAATCTGAATATAAGGATTTTCTTGCTAGTATCGCTATGGGGGAATCTAGGGAAATCACGCAAGCTACCATAGGGAGCATTCATTTTCCCGCTATCCATTATTTTGCTCTCTTTATAGGTTGATGCATAAATGGTAAGGATGAGGCATGTCACATGTGTGTTCCCGACCTAAGTGTTCTCAAGAGTGTTGTATTAGGAGATAGACAATATAACCTGGGGGCCATTGTTGCACGTAGGTTGCATAATAATAGAATTAATGGAGATTTCTTTGGTGGAATTTATGCAACCCGTTTAGCTGATTTTCTTGAGATACCCATTCGTGGATATGATATTGAGTTGCTTCCTGCTTATTTAGATTATAATGCTATGGTTCGTCATTAGTTTGTTGAGAGGAACAATCAGTCCCTCCAGTACCGACTAATCTTTGACAGACGATGCACCTATCACGTGGCTCTCCCTGCTCCTGCTTTCTTTGACTTTTAGGCAAAAAGGAGATATGTTATAACCAGGGAGGAGGCGGACGAGTACGAGAGGAGGACGGAGGCAGCTCGCCTCCAAGCTGTAGCTCTTCAGGCAGTAGCTGATGCATCTCAGTATGATCCCAGCTTCAACTTCGGATATCTACCAGGCCATCCATGGGCATAGACCAACTTAGGCCAAAAGCCTAAGCTTGGGGGAGTACGTATTTCTCACTGACATTACATTCATGTTCACACACTCATGCCAGTTGTCGGTGCTCATACTTTTTCATTGTATCATCCATGCTAGTTTATTTTCTTTTTAAGCTTTCTTCTTGTGTGTTTGAAAAACCTTAAGAAAAACAAAAAAATTAGTTGTAGCTTTTAGCTAGTTTATTTTCCATGCTTGTAGTAGTAGTAGTTAAAAAGAAAACCCAAAAAGATTTCTCGTTCTTCTTTTGCTTGTTGGGAGCTTTCCTGTGTAAATAGTTTTCTTTCTTTCTTTTTCTTTGGGGGTCGAAAGGAGAAGACCATAATGAAAATGTTGAGTGGCTCTCATATGCATTATTGTTGATCTAACAGAGAGCCCATATTACCTTGTCTTCTCCAATGTATTGAATGCTTGCAGATTCCAGCTTAGTCCAATGCATGTGCACTATTATTATTATCCACACATTCGGCCGTGCAAGTGAAAGGCAATAATGACGATATATGATGAACTGATTGAGATGAGAAAAGCTGGTATGAACTCGACCTCTCTTGTTTTCATAAATATGATTAGTTCATCGTTCCTGATTCAGCCTATTATGAAAGAAACATGTTTGCAATGACAACTAGAGATTGTAGTTGCTTATGCCATGCTTAATTAGCTAGGAGTTTATAATGGTTTACCTTGTGTGACAACATGCTATTAAAATGGTTGTGATGTGCTATGATAGGGTGGTATCCTCCTTTGAACGATTCGAGTGGCTTAACTTGGCACATGTTCACACATGTAGTTGAAATAAAATCAACATAGCCTCTACAATATTTATGTTCATGGTACATTATATCCTACTCATGCTTGCATTCGGTGTTGATTAATTTTAATGCATGTTCATGACTGTTGTCGCTCTCTAGCTGGTCGCTTCCCAGTCTTTTTCTAGCCTTCACTTGTACTAAGCGGGAATACTGCTTGTGCATCCAATTCCATAAACCCCAAAGTTATTCCATATGAGTCCACCATACCTACCTATATACAGTATCTACCTGCCGTTCCAAGTAAATTTGTATGTGCCAAACTCTAAACCTTCAAATAAACATTCTGTTTTGTATGCTCGAATAGCTCATGTATCAACTAGGGCTGTCTGTATCCTCCATGCTAGGCAGGTTATTCTCAAGGGGAGTGGACTCCGCTCCTCATTCACGAGAAAATGGTTGGTCACCGGGATGCCCAGTCCCATGCTCAAATCAAATCAAAATAATTGCAAAAAAAAACTCCCCCAGGATTGTTGTTAGTTGGAGGCACACGTTGTTTTGGGCAAGCCATGGATTGATGCTTGTTGGTGGTGGGGAGTATAAACTTTACCATTCTTCTTGGGAACCGCCTATAATGTGTGTAGCATGGAAGATATCGAGACCTCTCGGTTTTTATGTTGACAATGAAAGTATACCGCTCAAAATATTATTCATATCTATTTCAAAACCGAGCTCTGGCACCTCTACAAATCCCCGCTTCCCTCTGCAAAGGGCCTATCCATTTACTTTTATGTTGAGTCATCATCCTCTTATTAAAAAGCACCAGTTGGAGAGCACCGTTGTCATTTGCATCCATTACTATTAGTTTACATTAAGTATGACTTGACTGGATCTCTTTTACCATGAATTACAATGTCTAGTCAGTCCTTGATCTTTAAAGGTGCTTTGCATTTATGTTTTGCGGTCTCAGAAAGGGCTAGCGAGATACCATCTTGTTATATCATATTATGATTGTTTTGAGAAAGTGTTGTCATCCGAGATTTATTATTATTGCCCGCTAGTTGATTATGCCATTGATATGAGTAAACATGAGACCTAAGTGTTATTGTGACTATGGTTAGTTCATAATCTTTGCTGAAAACTTGAATGCTGGCTTTACATATTTACAACAACAAGAGCAAACCGAGTTTGTAAAAGTTTTTCTTTATCACTTTCAGTTTATCAACTGCATTGCATGAGGACAAGCAAAGGTTTAAGCTTGGGGGAGTTGATACGTCTCCGTCGTATCTACTTTTCCAAACACTTTTGCCCTTGTTTTAGACTCTAACTTGCATGATTTGAATGGAACTAACCCAGACTGACGCTGTTTTCAGCAGAATTGCCATGGTGTTATTTTTGTGCAGAAATAAAAGTTCTTGAAATGACCTAAAAATCAACGGAGATTATTTTCGGAATATATAAAAAATACTGGAAGAAGAATCCATGTCAGGGGGCCCATACCCTGTCCACGAGGGTGGGGGCATGCCTACCCCCTGGGCGCACCCCCTGCCTCGTGGGCCCCCTGACACTCCACCGACCTCAACTCCAACTTCATATATTCATGTTCGGGGAGAAAAAAAATCAAAGAGAAGGATTCATCGCGTTTTAAGATACGGAGCCGCCGCCAAGCCCTAAACTCTCTCAGGAGGGCTGATCTGGAGTCTGTTCGGGGCTCCGGAGAGGGGAATCCGTCGCCATCGTCATCATCAACCTTCCTCCATCACCAATTTCATGATGCTCACCGCCGTGCGTGAGTAATTCCATTGTAGGCTTGCTGGACGGTGATGGGTGGGATGAGATTTATCATGTAATCGAGTTAGTTTTGTTAGGGTTTGATCCCTAGCATCCATTATGTTCTGAGATTGATGTTGCTATGACTTTGCTATGCTTAATGCTTGTCACTAGGGCCCGAGTGCCATGATTTCATATCTGAACCTATTATGTTTTCATGAATATATGTGAGTTCTTGATCCTATCTTGCAAGTCTATAGTCACCTATTATGTGTTATGATCCGTTAACCCCGAAGTGACAATAATCGGGATACTTACCAGTGATGACCGTAGTTTGAGGGGTTCATGTATTCACTATGTGTTAATGCTTTGGTCCAGTACTCTATTAAAAGGAGGCCTTAATATCCCTTAGTTTCCAATAGGACTCCGCTACCACGGGAGGGTAGGACAAAAGATGTCATGCAACTTCTTTTCCATAAGCACGTATGGCTATATTTGGAATACATGCCTACATTACATTGATGAACTGGAGCTAGTTCTGTGTTACCCTATGTTATAACTGTTGCATGATCGATCGCATCTGACATAATTATCCATCACTGATCCATTGCCTACGAGCTGTTCATATATTTTTCTTTGCTCATTTACTTTTCCGTTGCTATTGTTACAATTACTATAAAACCAAAAAAATATTAGTTTTGCTACCGTTACTACTACTATCATATTACTTTGCTACTAAACACTTTGCTGCAGATATTAAGTTTCTTGGTGTGGTTGAATTGACAACTCAGCTGCTAATACTTGAGAATATTCTTTGGCTCCCCTTGTGTCGAATCAATAAATTTGGGTTGAATACTCTACCCTCAAAAACTGTTGCGATCCCCTATACTTGTGAGTTACCAAACACCAAATGACATTTATTTTAGGTTCAACACTAATCCTGAAGGTAAAGGGAGTGTGTGATGGTGATCTTATCAACCTTGGAATCACTACACATCATCACCTTGCCCTTAACTATTATTTGTTTATTTTGCAACTCCCGTTTCGAGTTACTACTCTTAGCAACTGAACCAGTATCAAATATCAGGGGTTGCTATAAACACTACTAAAGTACACATCAATAACATGTATATCAAATATACATTTGTTCAGTATGCCATCCTTCTTATCCGCCAAGTATCTAGGGCAGTTCCACTTCCAGTGACCATTTCCTTTGCAGTAGAAGCACTCAATTTCAGGCGTGGGTCTAGCTTTGGGCTTCTTCATGGGAGTGGCAACTTGCTTTCCATTCTTATTGAAGTTCCCTTTCTTCCCCTTGCCCTTTTACTTGAAACTAGTGGTCTTGTTAACCATCAACACTTGATGCTTTTCTTGATTGCTACCTTCGCCGATTTTAGCATCACGAAGAGCTTGGGAATTGTTTTTGTTATCCCTTGCATATTATAGTTCATCACGAAGTTCTAGTAACTTAGTGATAGTGACTAGAGAACTTTGTCAATTACTATCTTATCTGGAAGATTAACTCCCACTTGATTCAAGCAATTGTAGTACCCAGACAATCTGGGCACATGCTCACTGGTTGAGCTATTCTCCTCCATCTTGTAGGCAAAATATTGTCAGAGGTCTCATACCTCTTGACACGGGCATGAGTATGAAATACCAATTTCAAATCTTGGAACATCTCATATGCTCCATGTCATTCAAAACATTTTTTAAGACCCGGTTCTAAGCCATAAAGCATGGTGCACTAAACTATCAAGTAGTCATCATACTGAGCATTGTCAGACGTTCATAACGTCTGCATCTGCTCCTGTAATAGGTCTGTCACCTAGCAGTGCATCAAGGACATAATACTTCTATGCAACAATGAGGATAATCCCCAGATCACGAGCTAGTCCGCATCATTGCTACTAACATTTTTCAACTTATTTTTTAGGAACATATAAAAAATAACAGGGGGCTACATCGCGAGCTATTGATCTACAACATAGTTATGCAAATACTATCAGGACTAAGTTCATGATAAATTAAAGTTCAATTAATCATATTACTTAAGAACTCCCACTTAGATAGACATCCCTCTAGTCATCTAAATGATCACGTGATCCAAATCAACTAAACCATGTCCGATCATCACGTGAGATGGAGTAGTTTTCAATGGTGAACATCACTATGTTGATCATATCTACTATATGATTCACGCTCGACCTTTCGGTCTCCAGTGTTTCGAGGCCATATCTGCATATGCTAGGCTCGTCAAGTTTAACCTAAGTATTCTGCGTGTGCAAAACTGGCTTGCACCCGTTGTATGTGAATGTAGAGCTTATCACACCCGATCATCATGTGGTGTCTCGGCACGATGAACTGTAGCAACGTTGCATACTCAGGGAGAACACTTATACCTTGAAATTTAGTGAGAGATCATCTTATAATGCTACCGTAGAACTAAGAAAAATAAGATGCATAAAGGATAAAAATCACATGCAATCAATATAAGTGATATGATATGGCCATCATCATCTTGTGCCTTTGATCTCCATCTCCAAAGCACCGTCATGATCACCATCGTCACCGGCTTGACACCTTGATCTCCATCGAAGTATCGTTGTCGTCTCGCCAACTATTTCTTCTACGACTATCGCTACCGCTTAGCGATAAAGTAAATCAATTACATGGCGATTGCATTTCATACAATAAAGCGACAACCATATGTCTCCTGCCAGTTGCCGATAACTGTGTAACAAAACATGATCATCTCATACAATAAAATTTAGCATCATGTCTTGACCATATCACATCACAACATGCCCTGCAAAAACAAGTTAGACGTCCTCTACTTTGTTGTTGCAAGTTTTACGTGGCTGCTACGGGCTGAGCAAAAACCGTTCTTACGTACGCATCAAAAACCACAACGCAGTATAGTGATTGCTTTTTGATCTTCAGAAAGAACCATATTCATTGAATCCAATTCAACTAAAGTTAGTGAAACTGACACCCACCAGCCACATGTGTGTGAAGCACGTCGGTAGAACTAGTCTCGCGTAAGTGTACGCGTAATGTCGGTCTAGGCCGCTTCATCCAACAATACCGCCGAATCAAGAATCAACTAGTGATGGCAAGAAATATGTATATACCCACGCCCACAACTCCTTTGTGTTATACTCGTGCATATAACATCTACGCATAAACCTGGCTCAGATGCCAATGTTGGGTAACGTAGTAATTTCAATAAAATTCCTACGCACACGCAAGATCATGGTGATGCATAGCAACAAGAGGGGAGAGTGTTGTCCACGTACCCTCATATACCGAAAGCGGAAGCGTTATGACAACGCGGTTGATGTAGTCGTACGTCTTCACGATCGACTGATCCTAGTACCTTACGTACAGTACCTCCGCGATCTGCACACGTTCAGCTCGGTGACGGCCCATGAACTCACGATCCAGTAGAGCTTCGAGGGAGAGCTTCGTCACCACGACGGCGTGATGATGGTGATGATGAAGCTACCGGCGCAGGGCTTCGCCTAAGCACTACGACGATACTACCGAGGTGGATTATGGTGGAGGGGGCACCGCACATGGCTAAGAGATCAATAATCAACTTGTGTGTTCTAGGGTGCCCCTGCCCCCGTATATAAAGGAGCAAGGGGGGAGGCTGGCCGGTCTTGGGGCGCGCCAAGGAGAGGGGGAAGTCCTCCTAGTGGGAGTAGGACTCCCCTTTCCTAGTCCAACTAGGAAGGAGGAAGGGGGAAGGAAGGAGAGGGAGAGAGGGAGGAGAGAGGGGGCACCGCTGAGGGAGTCCTGGATTAGGGGGTCCTCGGACAGCCAGACTATATACTTGGCCGGACTGTTGGACTATGAAGATACAAGATTGAAGGCTTCGTCCCGTGTTCGGGTGGGACTCTCCTTTGCGTGGAAGGCAAGCTTGCCGATTCGGATATGTAGATCTCCTTCTTTGTAACCGACTCTGGGCAACCCTAGCCCCCTCCGGTGTCTATATAAACCGGAGGGTTTAGTCCGTAGGACCAGAACAATCATAATCATAGGCTAGCTTCTAGGGTTTAGCCTCTATGATCTCGTGGTAGATCAACTCTTGTAATACTCATATCATCAAGATCAATCAAGCAGGAAGTAGGGTATTACCTCCATCGAGAGGGCCCGAACCTGGGTAAACATTGTGTCCCCCGCCTCCTGTTACCATCAGCCTTAGGCGCACAGTTCGGGACCCCTACCTGAGATCTGCCGATTTTGACACCGACATTGGTGCTTTCACTGAGAGTTCCACTATGCCGTCACGATAAGGCTTGATGGCTCGTCTTGTTGCCAAGGACAACATTACCTCTGGGGGAGCCCTGGCTATAGGCCAAACTCTCCGACTAGGTGGCTTCATCATGACCGCCCGTTCGGCCGTCGCGTAGACGATGACTTCTCGGGTCATCAAAAACAGCCTCCACGTCGGCTCGGGATTCATCGAGCAGATGGATCTAATGGATCTCTCTTCCTTGTACGAGCTCTTGGATCGCATTGCCGCCTTGGGAGTCGCTACGGACTATGATCAGATCGGGCTTAAACCCGACCAAAGGGAGATTAACTCTTCGCCGGTCACCCATCAGATAGCGATGGTGGAGGAGCAATGCGGCGATTATTCCTCTATTTTGAGGACAAACTATGTCCGGATTCCCGAGCTCTCCGAGCCAGATACCCGTCTACGGGATGACATGGCCCAAGCTTCGAACCTAGAATCGGACAGCGGGCTAGAACTATTGGGCAACGTCCCGGAGCCCGAACTGCCAAGCTTGGAAACTCCTCTGCCCCTGGGTCTCAGATCGGGTCAGGGTTTGGACCTAAATCTACCCACCCACCCTCACATAAGTGATCTTTCCCACATTAGAGAAGAGCCCCAAGAGACAGTACATCACTATTGGGCCGGATTCCTCCTTGTAATGAGCAAGGTCAAGGACTGTCGCGAGGAAGACGCAATTTCATTCTTTTGCAAAAATTGCACGGACAAGGGAATCCTCAACACCATAAGTCGCCGTGACATAGCACACTTCGCTGACTTGGCGGCCATAGTACAGAAGTACTGTGCGATGGAAAGCACCTGGAAAACCCAAACAAAATTCTGGGATCCTTCAGCTCTCACTAAACCCCCTGTCCGAACTAAAAGGGTGTACTCTCGTAAGTCACCTGGTCCAATTACAAAGAAACCAAAGCCCACTACAAGGCGTGGAACCGTATTGGAGGGATGGCTCAATGGGCCATGCAAAATTCACAGTACACCGGATACCATGCCAACACACAGCCTTAGAGCATGTTGGATACTCCGGCAGGTGGCCAAGAGCGGCAAGGATCTCCTCATCAACAATACCACAGAGCACCATCCCGTGGAAAATAACAATACAGTACTGACAGTCTTCGAGACTTTCGCCTCAAATAATAGGCGCAAGCGAGCACTCCGCAGCCTCGCCGAAGTCTGCCACGTTGGAGCAATAAATCCATGGAACGATACGGCTATAACCTTCAATGCCAGTGACGAACCTCAATTCCGAACAGCTTGAGTACCAGCCGCTTTGGTCCTTAGTCCAATTGTGGACGGCTTCTGGCTTACTAAAGTACTCATGGATGGTGGAAGCGGATTAAACCTCATCTACGAGGAGACTCTTAGCAAAATGGAAATAGACAAGAGCCGCATTGAGAAAAGCAGCACGGCCTTCAGAGGAATCATCCCTAGTCGGGAGGCACGATGTGCGGGAAAAATCACACTAGATGTGGTATTCGGCACGCCGGAGAATTATAGGTCCGAAGAAATCACATTCCAAGTGGCCCCATTTAGTAGCGAATACCACGCCCTTTTAGGGCGGGAGGCATTCACGATCTTCCAAGCTATACCCCATTACGGGTACATGAAGCTCATGATGCCCGGGCCCAATGGAATCATCACTCTAGCTAGTGATCCGGACATAGCACTCCGCACCGAAAATAAAACCGTCGCACTGGCCCTCGAGGCGTTATCCGAAGCCCTCGCAGCCGAAGAACTAACTGCGCTGCGCTCCATAGTGGACAAGGGACGACGTGATACTCGACAAAAGACCCAAGTCCACCTCTTTTAAACTAGCGGACAGAATAATCAAATTCCAGGTCCACCCAACGGACCCTACAAAAACAGCATCCATCGGGGCACAACTGAACCCCCACAACAGACGCCGCACTGCGGGAGTTCTTGAGCGAGAATTGGGACATCTTCGCCTGGAATCCTTCAGACATGCTAGGAATCCCACGTAGGCTGGCCGAGCATAGCCTAAACATTCTAAAGGGATACAAGCCGGTCAAGCAGACTCTTCGGCGTTTCTCAGAGCCTAAGCGACAAGCCATGGGAGAAGAGCTAGCCAAGTTACTCGAGGCTGGATTCATTAGAGAAATAAAACATCCGGACTGGCTAGCAAACCTGGTGGTGGTACCAAAGAAGGACAAATCCTGGCGCCTATGTGTCGATTTCAAGGACCTTAACAAGGCTTGCCCCAAGGATCCCTTCCCCCTCCCCCGCATCGATCAAATTATCGACGCTACCGCAGGACACGACTCATTGTGTTTCCTCGACGCGTACTCCAGATACCATCAAATCAAGATGGCGGAATCCGATCAAGCCGCAACGACATTCATCACTCCATACGGCCCCTTCTGTTTTAACACCATGCCTTTCGGGCTCAAAAACGCCGGTGCAACCTATCAACGCATGATTCAGACATGCCTGGAAACACAAATCGGCAAAACAGTGGAGGCATACGTAGACGATGTGGTCATTAAAACCAGACACGTCGAATCTTTAATAGACGACTTGAGGCTTACATTCGACAATCTCCGAACATATGACATCAATCTCAATCCGGAAAAATGCGTTTTCAGCATGCCCACCGGAAAGCTCTTGGGCTTCATCATTTCCAATAGAGGAATTGAAGCAAATCCGGCTAAAATCCGAGCACTGTCACAGTTGCCTATCCCAACAGACCTCAAGCAAATCCAGAAATTAACCGGATGTGTGGCTGCCTTAAGCCGCTTTATCTCCCAATTGGGAGAAAAGGCATTACCTCTTTATCGCCTTCTTCGACACACCAAACACTTCGAGTGGACGGATGCGGCCACGGCCGGATTGGAAGAAATAAAATCCCTCTTGGCCAGCAACCCAATCTTGGCCGCACCAAATATCGGTGAACCAATGTTGTTATATATAGCGGGAACACACCAGGTTGTAAGCACAGTGCTCGTCGTCGAACGAGAGATGGACGGACATAAGTTCCCGCTTCAAAAGCTGGTATACTACGTATCTACTGTCCTCACTCCATGAAAATCACGGTACCCACATTATCAAAAGATAGCATACGCGGTCTTCATGGCATCCCGGAAACTACGACCCTACTTTCATGAATGTTCAATTACGGTGGCCTCTGAAGTACCACTCAACGACATAATAAATAACCGCGATGCCACGGGCCGGATTGCTAAATGGGCTATTAAGCTCCTCCAGTTTGACATAACATACAAACCACGGTGAGCCATTAAGTCGCAAGTACTGGCTGATTTCGTCGCCGAATGGACAGAAGCCGAACTCCCTAAAGAGTACGACGCGTACTCCAATTGGATCATGCACTTTGACGGCTCTAAGATGCTGGCTGGTCTAGGGGCAGGCGTCGTCCTGACATCCCCCACCAGAGATACAGTCTAATACGTACTCCAAATATTATACACAGACTCCAACAATGCAGCAGAATTTGAGGCCTTATTGCATGGTCTCCGGATGGCAGTCTCCATGGGCATTCAACGCCTAGAGGTGTGTGGGGATTCGAACCTTGCAATATCTCAAATAAATGGAGACTTTGACGCCAAGGACCCAAAAATGGCAGCTTACCGCAATGTCGTCCTCAAAATGTCAGCTCGGTTCGAGGGGCTCAAATTCCACTATGTGGTCCGAGAAAACAATCAAGCGGCGGATATCCTCGCCCGCATCGGTGCTAAGCGCGACCCTGTCCCACCTAATATCTTCTTAGAAAGGCTGTTTAAGCCATATGTGGTGTGGGAAGGGGAGACCGGCAACAACAGTCCGGATCCGGACACAACACCAGATCCCGAACACTCTGACGTAATCGGAGGCTCCGCCACCGAAATAACACCTTCAGCCCATGTGATTATGGCTGTCATTGCCCCATGGACAGAACCCTTCTTGGCTTACCTAAATAGGCAAGAACTCCCTGAGGACCCAAACGAGGCACGTTGCATTGTGCGGCGGTCTAAAGCCTACAAGGTCCATGAGTGAGAGCTTTATAAGAAAAGCGCTACCAGAGTACTTCAAAGGTGCATCTCCGAAGAGGAAGGATGGACACTTTTGGCAGAAATTCATGCTGGACTTGGCGGCCATCACGCTGCAGCTCGGGCCCTTGTAAGCAAGGCCTTCCGTACAGGTTTCTACTAGCCAACAGCCCGAGCAGACACACAGGACCTCGTCCAACATTGCGTCGGTTGCCAGCTTTTTGCAAACCAAAGCCATATGCCACCTACCGCTCTCCAAACAATCCCCATTACTTGGCCCTTTGCGGTCTGGGGGCTTGATATGGTCAGACCCCTTAAAGGAGGAAGCCATAAGAAAAAGTACCTATTGGTCATGGTGGATAAATTCACCAAATGGATAGGAGCCAAACTAGTTAAAACGACCGAGTCCAGACCAGTGATAGACTTCATATCCAGGGTTGTACACCGTTATGGTGTCCCTCACAGCATCATCACCGATAACAGCTCAAACTTCACAGCTGACGAGGTAAAAACTTGGTGCGGCAACATGGCATTAAGCTCGATTATGCCTCCGTCTATCACCCCCAAACAAACGATCAAGTCGAACGAGCAAATGGTCTTATTATGAGCGGCATTAAACCCATATTAGTGCGATCCTTGAAGGAATCAGATACGCACTGGGTTGAGGAGCTCGACTCCGTACTATGGGGGCTGCGGACCACGCCGAATCGCACTACCGGATACACACTGTTTTTATGGTGTACGGCGCAGAGGCGGTACCGCCCTGCGACATCATTCATGACTCACCTCGAGTGCACATGTACGAAGAGAAAGAAGCCGAGCTTGATCGGCAGGACAGTTTAGACGCCCTGGAGGAGGAGCGTGACGTTGCAAAAGCCCGCTCCGCATTCTATCAGCAATAGGCTCGACGGTATCAAAGCAGAGAAGTACGGGCCAAAACTTATAACGTTGGCGAACTCATTCTACGCCTACCAGAGAATAAAAAGGACAAGCTCAAGCCCAAATGGGAAGGTCCCTTCATCATCGACAAAGTTCTAACCGGTGGAGCGTACCGTCTGCGTGATGCATCGGACGATCGACTCGAGCCAAACCCATGGAACGCGGCCAGACTCCGAAGGTTCTACGCCTAGTGCCGGACTCTGTGTTCGTCTCCTTAATTCTGCCTTTATATATATCCTCTATCTGTCTTTCTTTCTTTCTTCCCTTTTTCTTCACGGCCTTAAAAGGTTAAAATGTGTCTTGACTACACAATCTTGATGCGCCATGCGTGCTCATTATACCTGGGGGCTTCTTATATAGAAGCTTAATATAATTATGTTCCGGGCTCTATGCCCCTGCACATGTGTTACTTTTCCACATGTACCTTTTCTTTGCCATTATATGCATCGATATGACTTAAGTTTTGGCCAAGCTGGGTTGCCTGGCTCTTGTGTTTATGCCCTATGTTCCCGTTAATTCGTCTAGGGCATAAGGGGAGCACCTCTGCGATTGTTACTGCCGGGTCAGCCGGATGTGTACCTCAGACTGGGTGAAGCCGAAAGTGTAACACCCACGATGCGGCTATATCTCCCACGTGTCGGGGCACGACTTAGAGGCATAACCGCATGGTAGGCATGTCGCAAGTGGGGTAATCTTTACACATCCCATGTACTGAAAAAGAAAGGGATAAAGAGTTGGCTTACAATCGCCACTTCACACAATACAAATATATATCATACATCATCCAGAATACAATCAAGGTCTGACTACGGAACCAAAAGAAAGACAACCCCAAATGCTAGATCCCCGATCGTCCCAACTGGGCTCCACTACTGATCAACAGGAAACAAAACAACACAACAAACAAGATCTTCTTTGAGCTCCCACTTGAGCTCGGTTGCGTCACCTGCACCGGTATCATCAGCACCTGCAACTATTTGGAAGTATCTGTGAGTCACGAGGACTCAGCAATCTCACACCCGCGAGATCAAGACTATTTAAGCTTATGGGTAGGAAAGGGTAGTGAGGTGGAGCTACATCAAGCACTAAGAATATATGGTGGCTAACTTACGCAAATAAGAGCGAGAAGAGAAGCAACGCAACGGTCGTGAACTAGAAGTGATCAAGAAGTGATCCTGAATCTACTTACGTTCAAGCATAACACAAGAACCGTGTTCACTTCCCGGACTCCGCCGGAAAGAGACCATCATGGCTACACACGCGGTTGATGCATTTTAATTAAGTCAAGTGTCAAGTTCTCTACAACCAGACATTAACAAATTCCCATCTGCCCATAACCGTGGGCACGACTTTTGAAAGTTCAAACCCTGCAGGGGTGTCCTAACTTAGCCCATCAAAAGCTCTCACGGTCAACGAAGGATATTCCTTCTCCCAGGAAGACCCGATCAGACTTGGAATCCCAGTTACAAGACATTTCGACAATGGTAAAACAAGACCAGCAAGACCGCCCGATGCACCGACATCCCGATAGGAGCTGCACATATCTCGTTCTCAGGGCAACACCGGATGAACACTATGTATAGCTAAAACCATCCCTCAAGTTTCCCCGAGGTGGCGCCGCAAGTGGCTCTGGTTCAGACCAACACTTAGAGAAGCACTGGCCTGGGGGTTAAAATAAAGATGACCCTCGGGAGCGCGACTCCCAATGGAAAAGTAGGTGGTGGTGAGGCAAATGTAAAACCAAGGTTGGGCCTTGCTGGAGGAGTTTTATTCAAAGCGAACTGTCAGGGGGTTCCCATAACACCCAACCGCGTAAGGGACGCAAAATCAAGGAACATAACACCGGTATGACGAAAACTAGGGCGGCAAGAGTGGAACAAAACACCAGGCATAAGGCCGAGCCTTCCACCCTTTACCAAGTATATAAATGCATTAATATAAATAAGAGATATTGTGATATCCCAACGTATCCATGTTCCAAACATGGAACGAAACTTCATCTTCACCTGCAACTGACAACGCTATAAGAGGGGCTGAGCAAAGCGGTAACATAGCCAAACAACGGTTTGCTAGGAAGGTGGGTTAGAGGCTTGACATGGCAATATGGGAGGCATGATAAAGCAAGTGGTAGGTATCGTGGCATAGCAATAGAGCGAACAACTAGCAAGCAAAGATAGAAGTGATTTCGAGGGTATGGTTATCTTGCCTGAGATCCCGCAAGGAAGAAGAACGAGTCCATGAAGAAGACAAACAGACATAGTCGAACGGATCCTCACATCTCCGGAACGAAACTGAAGCTAATGAGAGAAGCAACCCGGAAAGAAGCAAGCAACATAGTAAACAACCACCACATAAACATGGCATGATGCACAAACAAGTATGATGCATGACCGGTTTAATGTGGCATGGCATGGAAAAATGCACACACAATCCTACAAATTAAGTGGAGCTCAATATGCAACGGAGTTGCATATTGAAGAAAACACCACATTCAAGTTATTTAGTTCGATCTCATTTATGTACCCAACAATATTAAATGTTGATTAACATGGCAAGAGCATGAAGCATAAGAAAAACTACCTATCTAGGCAAGTTTAAATGAGGCCGGAACAACAAACAACAATTTCGGTAAATCCTCATGTGCAAATTTATGGATTTGGTACTGTTCTGCCCTAAACCATATTTTAGAGTTATTAAACATGCAAAGTGATGCCACCATGTTAAACTAGGAATTTTCCACCCCATTTACATATAAAGTTTATTTAAAACCAAGCTACTATTATTTAGTTATGAATTAATCATTTAAACATGGCATTTAAGCAAACTAATGCAAACAACAGTTTAAACATTTCAAACAAGCATGAAAGTTGGATATTATGAAACTAGATGAAATTCTAGTCATTTTACATATATAACTTATTTTAATCCGATGCACGGTTATGAAGTTATTAAATGCATGAATATGAGGGTTTAATCTGCAAAACTGTAACACACTGGAAAAAGGGGAAATTCACAGAACCTAAAAAACAACATGGGACAAATAGTACACTGCTGGGCCAACAAAGAAGAAAAAAATATACAAAGGAGGCGCTGGGGCCTCACCATGGGCTTCGGCCCAGTCAAAGCAGTGGTGGGGCAGGCTGGATCTGGGCCAACAGAGAAGAAATAATGTAATGCGGGAGATAAGGATTGTGATGGGTACTTGGTATATTGACTTTTGCGTAGACTCCCGGCAATGGCGCCAGAAATCCTTCTTGCTACCTCTTGAGCACTGCGTTGGTTTTCCCCGAAGAGGAAGGGATGATGCAACAAGTAGCGTAAGTATTTCCCTCAGTTTTTGAGAACCAAGGTATCAATCCAGTAGGAGGCTACGCGTGAGTCCCTTGTACCTACACAAAACAAATAAATCCTCGCAACCAACACGATAAGGGGTTGTCAATCCCTACACGGCCACTTACGACAGTGAGATCTAATAGATAAGATAAGATAATATTTTTGGTATTTTTATGATAAAGATGCAAGGTAAAATAAAAGCAAAGTAAAAAAGCAAAGGAAATAACTAAGTGTTGGAAGATTAACATGATGAAGATAGCTAGACCCGGGGGCCATAGGTTTCACTAGTGGCTTCTCTCAAGAGCATAGGTATTTTACGGTGGGTGAACGAATTACTGTTGAGCAATTGACAGAATTGAGCATAGTTATGAGAATATCTAGGTATGATCATGTATATAGGCATCATGTCCGAGACAAGTAGACCGACTCCTGCTTGCATCTACTACTATTACTCCACTCATCGACCGCTATCCAGCATGCATCTAGAGTATTAAGTTCATGAAAACAGAGTAACGCCTTAAGCAAGATGACATGATGTAGAGGGATAAACTCATGCAATATGATGAAAACCCCATCTTGTTGTCCTCAATGGAAACAATACAATACGTGCCTTGCTACCCCTACTGTCACTGGGAAAGGACACCGCAAGATTGAACCCAAAGCTAAGCACTTCTCCCATTGCAAGAAAGATCAATCTAGTAGGCCAAACCAAACTGATAAATCAAAGAGACTTGCAAAGATAACCAATCATACATAAAAGAATTCAGAGAAGATTCAAATATTGTTCATAGATAGACTTGATCATAAACCCACAATTCATCGGTCTCAACAAACACACCGCAAAAAGAAGATTACATCGAATAGATCTCCACAAGAGAGGGGGAGAACATTGTATTGAGATCCAAAAAGAGAGAAGAAGCCATCTAGCTAATAACTATGGACCCGTAGGTCTGAGGTGAACTACTCACACTTCATCAGAGGGGCTATGGTGTTGATGTAGAAGCCCTCCGTGATGGATACCCCCTCCGGCGGAGCTCCGGAACAGGCCCCAAGATGGGATCTCGTGGATACAGAAAGTTGCGGCGGTGGAATTAGGGTTTTGGCTCTGTATCTGACCGTCTGGGGGTACCTAGGTATATATAGGAGGCAGGAGTACGTCGGTGGAGCAACAGGGGGCCCACGAGGGTGGAGGGCGTGTCTGGGGGGGTAGGCACGCCCCCTGCCTCGTGGGCTCCTCCTTTGTTTCTTGACGTAGGGTCCAAGTCTCTTGGATCATGTTCGGTGAGAAAATCACGTTCCCAAAGGTTTCATTCCGTTTGGACTCCGTTTGATATTCCTTTTCTTCAAAACCCTAAAATAGGCAAAAAAAACAGCAATTCTGGGCTGGGCCTCCGGTTAATACGTTAGTCCCAAAAATAATATAGAAGTGGATAATAAAGCCCAATAATGTCCAAAACAGTAGATAATATAGCATGGAGCAATCAAAAATTATAGATACATTGGAGACGTATCAAGCATCCCCAAGCTTAATTCCTGCTCGTTCTCGAGTAGGTAAATGATAAAAATAGAATTTTTGATGTGGAGTGCTACTTGGCATAATTTTAATGTAATTCTTCTTAATTGTTGTATGAATATTCATATCCGAAAGATTCAAGATAAAAGTTCACATTGACATAAAAATAATAATACTTCAAGCATACTAACTAAGCAATTATGTCTTCTCAAAATAACATGGCCAAAGAAAGTTCATCCCTACAAAATCATATAGTTTAGTCATGCTCCATTTTCGTCACACAAGAATGCTCTCATCATGCACAACTCCGATGACAAGCCAAGCAATTGTTTCATACTTTAGTAATCTCAAACCTATAAACTTTCACGCAATATATGAGCGCGAGCCATGGATATAGCACTATGGGTGGAATAGAATATAATGAGGGGGTTATGTGGAGAAGACAAAAAAGGAGAAAGTCTCACATTAACGAGGCTAATCAATGGGCTATGGAGATGCCCACCGATTGATGTTAATGCAAGGAGTAGGGATTGTCATGCAACGGATGCACTAGAGCTATAAATGTATGAAAGCTCAACAAAAGAAACTAAGTGGGTGTGCATCCAACTTTCTTGCTCACGAAGACCTAGGGCACTTGAGGAGGCCCATTTTTGGAATATACAAGCCAAGTTCTATAATGAAAATTCCCCCCTAGTATATGAAAGTGACAAAACAAAACACTCTCTATCATGAAGATTATGGTGCTACTTTGAAGCACAAGTGTGGCAAAGGATAGTAGCATTGTCCCTTCTCTCTTTTTCTCTCATTTTTTTCTTCTTATTTTTTTATTTTTTTATTTTTTTATTTGGGCCTTTCTATTTTTTATGGCCTTTCTGTTTTTTTATTTCCTCACTTGGGACAATGCTCTAGAAAATGATGATCATCACACTTCTATTTATTTACAATTCAATGATTACAACTTGATGCTACAACAAAAGATGACTCTATATGAATGCCTCCGGCGGTGTACCGGGATATGCAATAAACCAAGAGTGACATGTATGAAAGAATTATGAACGGTGGCTTTGCCACAAATACTATGTCAACTAGATGATCATGCTAAGCAATATGACAATGATGGATGTGTCATGATAAACGGAATGGTGGAAAGTTGCATGGCAATATATCTCGGAATGGCTATGGAAATGCCATAATAGGTAGGTATGGTGGCTGTTTTGAGGAAGATATAAGGAGGTTTATGTGTGAAAGAGCGTATCATATCACGGGGTTTGGATGCACCGGCGAAGTTTGCACCAACTCTTAATGTGAGAAAGGGCAATGCACGGTACCGAAGAGGCTAGCAATGATGGAAGGGTGAGAGTGCGTATAATCCATGGACTCAACATTAGTCATAAAGAACTCACGTAGTTATTGCAAAAATCTACAAGTCATCAAAAACCAAGCACTACACGCATGCTCCTAGGGGGATAGATTGGTAGGAAAAGACCATCGCTCGTCCCCGACCGCCACTCATAAGGAAGACAATCAAAGAACACCTCATGTTTCAAATTTGTTACACAAAGGTTACCATACGTGCATGCTACGGGACTTGCAAACTTCAACACAAGTATTTCTCAAATTCACAACTACTCAACTAGCACGACTTTGATATTATTACCTCCATATCTCAAAACAATCATCAAGCATCAAACTTCTCTTAGTATTCAAAACACTCATACGAATTTTTTTTACTAATCTTGAACATGTAACATCCCAAATTTTCAATTTGGAATGTTTTACAATTATTAGCTAAGCATCTATGCATTTTGTTTGAATTGAGTGGCATTCGGAAATTTTCAGAGGCTTTTGAGTTTTGGTTTAATTTGGATTCAACTTGGCATTTGAAAAATCTACCTCAATATCCCTGACAAATACTTGAGAAAAAGTATGAGAGGAGCTAACATGACACTCCAAAAATGTTAGAAGAAAATATTGCCAAAAGGTTTGAATTCAAATTTGAATTTTATTTGGAGTTTGAAGAAAATGTTTTTTTAGTTTCTGTTTTGCCTCTATAAAAATGTCCACGCTATAGGATTATTTCCCCTGAGAATTTTGATATATATATATATGTCCTATATAAAAATATTATAGATTTCTCTTATTTTATTTTTTCTCTCTGCCTTAATTCAAAAAAAAGGCCCAGGCGCGAGCCAGGCCAACCCGCCTAGCCGACGCCTAGGCCAACCGGCCCAGCAACGCCGAGCTGCGGCCCACCAGCGACCGAGCCGGCCTGCCCCAATGCTCGACGCCCGAACCTACTCCGCTCGGTCGACCGCTCGCCGCCTCCTCTCTCCCTCTCACTGACCCGCGGGCCCCACCCTATCCCTAACCCCTCGCCCACGACACGCCGCACCGGAGCACGCGCAGAGCGCGCCCGACACTGCAATCCTCTCGGGATCGTGATCCCGAGTCGCCCCCTGCTCCACGAAGGTGCCCTACAAATACCCCTCGGCCTCCTCTGTCGATCCCCCTAAAACCCTACTCCAAAACCCACCACAGCCATCGCCGTCGCCATATGCATCTAGCCGCCGCCGCCTCGGTTCGCCGCCGCTTCTGCCACCGGTGAGCAAAACCCTACCCTCAAACCTTGTCAGCACCAACTCCTCAACCTCCTACACCTCCCTGACACCCTTTTGACCGCCTTCGACGCCTACAGGGAGCCGCCCGAGCATCTACACCCGTCGCCGGAGCACATCAAGCATAGGAGCTTGACGAGCTCGTTCCGCTCGTCACCGCCATCTTCAACCACCACCGAGGCCGCCCCCGACTTCCCCAAGCTCCTTCGCATCGCCCCGACGTAGCCGCCGCCGCCCCGGACCACCAGAGCACCCCCGCCACCGTCGCCCGAGCCGCCGCCGTCCCTCGTCGCCGCTGTAAGCCAACGGACTCCCCACCACCGTTCGATCGGCAATCTACGACGTAGATTAGAAATAGTGAATGGTTAGGTTTAATTTAAGTAGACCGGTTTTTGTTCGGTTTATTCCCGGTTAGATCGGTTTATTTATTTGCGGTTTAGTTAGACCGGCCGATTGGTTTATTTCTGTTAGCCCGTGGACGTATTGGTCTATGAAGTGCTCATGCGCAGTTTAGTTTTAGAGCGCTCACTGTTCGGCCCGTTAGCGCGTTAGTTTTTGTTTAGTTTTATTTTAGTTTCTGTTTTTAAAACAGAATAGTTCCAGTTTTGTAAAATCTACATCTTTTAAGTTATTTAATATTTTTAGTTGATTTTTTTGCTCTAGTTTGCAAATTTCCTATAGTTGCTGTAGAAATTAGATTCGGCCATGTTTAGGTTTTTAAAAATTGCTTTATATTAGTTTTAGTCAGATTAGTTTTTCTACTATAAATTGAGTTAGGATTATTTTATTTTATTGATTCTTTTTGTCACTGCTTTGTTTTGACCTTTCCTAGCAGTAGGAATTTATTTGGGCATTTTTAGTCTTTATTAAAAATAGTTTTTATGCGAAAACAAGCTTTTCTAGTTTATTTAGCTTGCTGTTGTTTTCTGCTGTTCTAGTTATTTTTAAATTTTATTTTTCCTATGTTATAATTTATTTTAGATTAGTTTCTGTAGTTACAGAGAGTGAACATTTATTTACAGCAAAATAAAAAGTTTTATTTTATTTTTCTTATTAGTTTTGTTTTAGGTATAACAGGAGTTCTATAATAGATATTGGTTTGATTCTTTTTGCACCTAGTTTGTATGCTGTTTTCCTTTATGTTAGTTAGTAAAACCATTGTTTTGGATCTGTAAAGAAAAGTGTTAGTAGGTTAAAACTATTTCTTTGTTGTTGCTTGATGTGATGGAAACCTTGATTTTGTTTTCCCCGAGTTTTCTTTGATTTTGGTTTGAGTGCTTGTGTGTTTTCCTTCAGTTTGCTGATATGTCGTTAGCGAAATACTTATTTGTGCTATTGTTTGACTCGATAGAATTTCCGGAGTGCGAAGCTTGCTCTCTCGAGTCACTAGCGTTTGAAGACCGTCAGCCAGGCAAGTCATTTGATCATGTTTTGCAATACCTATGATTTTGTTGCATTAGAATTGTTCCTCCCCACCATGCATGCAGTAGGAGAATTTTAAGTTATGTTCTTGAGTAGTATCATGAGGTAGGATGAGCCCAGTTACCCTTGCTACCATTGCCCGGGACGATATAGTTTATTTTGCTATGCTCGTAGACGGGGTTGGTTGAGTGATTCATAAGGGAGATGTGAGAGTCAAGATGATGAAAACCTCATGACTTCAAGCTCAAGATGGACTTCAAATTCACTACTGGGTGGAGGACGGTTGACGGGCACCCTGGAGAAACCAGCAGATGGCCGGGATGCATGGAGAAGCGCCATGACATCTTGCGGAAAGCTTCACCCAGCCACGAAGAGACGGATGGATACCCCTTTACCGGAAGCTTACCTGTGCAGCCGCAAGCCATTATGGGCTCTGGCTGGGTTGACCCTAGGCGTGACTCTGGACGGACGGTGCCAGCAGATGTAGAAGAACGGTAGGACATGGATGGGTACCGACAGTGCTTAGAGAAACTCTACGGAAGACCCTGTTTCGTTCATCCCGTCTTCAAACACCAGGCAGTGCGAGGACATAAAGGAGGGAACGATTCTTGCGGGTAAAGTGCACAAGACTCTGCAGAGTAACAACCTAATCGATTAGCCGTGTTCCCGGTTACGGACAAGTGAGCCTTTGGAAACTGGACTATTTCGGAAATCTCAACACCAAACTTAATAAATTAATTGAGGGGTTATTTAATAATTGGGAATGAGACATTGGTTGGTGGAACCATCTCAATAGCAACCAACATTTTGTAGTAATTTCAAGCAAGTCCTTTGTTATAGGGAAATATTGGCTTTTTCGCAAAAACATAAAACTTAGAGCCCCACAGCCAAATTGCATATAGCGTTAGCATTATTATTGTTGTTCTCTCTATGACTTGCCAGCATATTCAAAATGCTGACCTACACGGCTACAACGTCTTATGTTGCAGAGGAGTTTTCTGACCCGGAGTGAGGCTACGATCCACGCTTGGCGATTGCCCTATGGAGTCGGATGGACTCGCTATTCGCCTACGCTTCCGCAGCTTTATTTAGTTTATTTCTCATGAGTTGGCCTTCGACCGAATTTATTCTATTGTAATAAAGACTCGATATGAGAATCGTGTAATAAATTCAGGTGTGATTGAACTTTGAATCTTTTCATCAATGTACTATGTGTGCCAGCATGATCTTGGGATGGTACAGCTACACAGAGACTTGACCGATTTTGGATCGGGTCGCTACAGAGATGGTATCAGAGCACACGCTGACCGTAGGACGTAACCCCTAGGATCGGAAAGCCATAGGAAGAAACTATTTTATTTTATGTCCTTATCATTCCGTAATACTCCCCTGTTCATTTCTAACTTCTCTCCGATTTCAACATTCTAGATGGCCGTCAAGTTCATCCCAGTTCTGCTCCCGGAGTTTTGCCAGCCAGATGAGACAATGCTTTTCGGCAGGAGGCTGGTCCAGATCACCAAGGAATTGAAGATTGCTCTGCCGTCTATCACCGGGACCCCTATCATGGCATTTCCAGAAGACCGTCGTTATAGGATTAAGGTGCACATTCCAGGGAGAACGTTCGGAAGCCTCTCAGCACCCGTTGATTTCAAGTTCATTGCTCCCACTTGGATACTCGGGAGAGACATAGCAGTTCATAGTGCACTTGGACGCATCCAGGAGGAATACAGGACCGGGCTTGTTGGATCAGACCACACCATGATTTCTTGCAGGACTGCAGATGGAGAGATTATCCGCACCATAGATGACGACTCCGTCCGCTCATATGTCCAAGACTTGGAGGCTCACATCAGGGCTCTAGAGATTCAGATGCCCAGGAGCTTGAAGACGGTCCAAAAGTTGCATCTTCGTGAAATTGAACTAGAGGATGCAGCACGTGAAGCCCACTATGAGCATGAGGATGAAGTCAAGGATTTTATGGAAAGACTCGAGGACCGGAAGAAATACATTGCCACACTGGAGGAGAAGATGGATCTGGGAGAAGACCTTTTCCCGAGTGGAGATGATGGACCTCTCGTGAGCAATGACCAGGATTATGAAGATAGATCCACCGAAGGAAGCCGCAAGAGGAGACGACGCACCAGAGGATGACGCACCAGAGGACGCAGGGATAATTGATGTAGACATTTAGTCGACCGCCATGTTATTTTTATTTTCGTCAATCAGTTAGGCCGTTATTTTCGATTAGTCGTGAGATCTTGTAATCCGAGTTTGAACCTTGCTTGAGATGAATGAATAAATGATTGGTGTGATTGTGTTTGTGCATTCATTTGGGTAGTGCTATTTTCTCATTAGACCCTTGTTCTATTCTAATTTCTCATCCACTCCATAACACCAGATGCCTCCGAGACGTGACCCCGGTTTCACTTTCCCGCCAGAGCTCACCCAGCTGATTCAACAGCGGAATGCCTTAATGCAAATGCTCATCCAAAACCAAGGCAACAACAACAACAGTCCACCGCCACCACCCCCTATCGATAACCTGACCCGGTTCCTAAGGCTAAATCCGCCGGTGTTCTCTAGTAGCACCGAGCCGATTGTAGCTGATGATTGGCTCCGCAAGATTGGAAGGGATCTAACAACTGCTGGATGCACAGATGCTGAGAAGGTGCGTTTTGTCGCACATCAACTGAATGGACTTGCAGCCTCTTGGTGGGAAAACTACACCGCCACTTATCCGGTCGCCACCATGACATGGGATCAGTTCCAGCGGGCTTTCCGCACCGCGCATGTCTCAACTGGAGCCATGAGTCTGAAGAAGCATGAGTTCCGCAACTTACGCCAGGGGAACCGTACTGTGGGGCAGTATGTGGAGGAGTTCAACAAATTATCTTGATATGCCCCAGATGACGTGGCCAGAGATGCCGCAAAACAGGAGAAGTTTCTTGAGGGACTCAATGATGAGCTGGGAATGCAGCTAATAGTGGCTACCTTCAACAACTACCAGGAGCTGGTAGACAAGGCCACTATACTTGAAGGCAAGCAGCAGCAGATTGAAAGCCGCAAGCGGAAATATAGCCAGGGAAAGTACAACTCCGGAGCTCAGCAGAAGCCCCGCTATGCCCCATACTCGGGAGGACATACCCCACACCCATGGAGGACACAATCATGGAGGATATAACCATGGAGGGAATGGGAAAAATCGCAACCACGACAACAATCCCAAGTTAGGCAATGGAGGCAACGGCAACCAGCACCGTCCTGCTCCGACTCAGAAGGATCTGAGTCATATCACCTGTTTCAAGTGCCAGAAGACAGGACACTACGCCACCGATTGTCCAGAGGCCAAGCAGAGGAATGGGAACGGCAACGGCAATGGAAGCTCAGCAAAGAAGCCCAACCCTTTTCCTCATGCTCAGGTGAATCACATTGACGTGGAGGACGTCTATGATCAGCCAGAAACTGTGGTTGGTAAGTTTTTATTAAATTCACATCCAGTATTGGTACTCTTTCATTCCAGTGCAACGCATTCATTCATATCAAGGGTAGTTACGGAAAAGTATGGGTTGCCCACTAGGACCCTTAGAACCCCGATCCAAGTCACTTCTCCAGGAGGAGAGATGATGGCAGGCTTAGGCTGTCATTCAACCCTCAGCATCGGAAATCATGATTTTCCCGTAGACCTCATAGTCTTAGAATCCCAGGGATTGGACGTGATCCTAGGCATGGACTGGTTGACGAAGTTTGAAGGGAACATCGACTATGCCCACAAGACGATTTTTCTCACCACCCCGGAGCAGAAGAGGATCAAGTATGTATCCAGACGCACACCAATAAGGAAGTGGGTGAATTCCCTCATGGGAGTGGTTCAGGAGGAAGTGCCTGTAGTACAAGATTTTCTGGATGTATTTCCGGAAGAATTACCAGGAATGCCACCGGATAGAGAAATAGAATTTTTGATCGAGTTATTACCTGGCACAGCCCCAATATCCAAGAGACCTTATCGGATGCCCCCGAATGATTTGGAAGAGATCAAGCAGCAGATCAAGGAATTATTGGAGAAAGGATATATTCGCCCAAGTTCGTCACCTTGGGGAGCCCCAGCTCTTTTGGTAGAGAAGAAGGATGGAACCCTGAGAATGGTTGTAGATTATCGTTCATTGAACGACGTGACCATCAAGAATAAGTACCCTCTACCGATGATTAATGATTTATTTGATCAGCTAGTCGGAGCCAAAATATTTTCTAAGATCGATCTTCGATCAAGGTATCATCAGCTGAAGATTCGTGAACAGGATATACCCAAAACAGCCTTCACCACCAGGTATGGTTTATATGAGTATACCGTCATGTCATTTGGATTGACCAATGCCCCTGCGTATTTCATGAGCATGATGAACAAGGTATTTATGGAATATCTGGACAAGTTTGTCATGGTGTTCATCGATGACATATTTGTTTTCTCCAAGAGCGAGGAAGAGCACAAGGAACATCTGCGTATAGTCCTGGAGAAACTCCGAGAACATCAGTTATATGCCAAGTTCAGCAAATGTGAATTTTGGTTGAAGGAAGTCAGATTCCTCGGACATGTTATTTCAGGAGAAGGAATAGCAGTCGACCCCACCAAGGTTGAATCGGTCACCAACTGGCAATCCCCCACCTCAGTCAAGGAGATCCGCAGTTTTCTCGGACTCGCAGGATATTATCGGAGATTTATTGAGAATTTCTCCAAGATTGCTAAACCCATGACCGAGCTGTTGAAGAAGGAAACAAAGTACATTTGGACCGAGGATTGTGAAGTCAGTTTTCAGGAGTTGAAGAAACGTCTGGTTACAGCCCCAGTACTCATTTTGCCAGACATACACAAGGATTACCAGGTGTATTGTGACGCTTCTCATCAAGGGCTCGGAGGGGTGCTCATGCAGGAAGGAAAAGTTGTATCTTATACCTCCAGACAGCTACGACCTCACGAGATGAATTATGCCACACATAATTTGGAGTTAGCAGCCGTAGTGCACGCACTCAAGACGTGGAGACATTTCCTTGTCGGAAATAGTTGTGATGTTTACACGGATCATAAGAGCTTGAAGTACATTTTCACGCAGAAGGAGTAAAACCTCAGACAAAGGAGATGGCTTGAATTGATCAAGGACTATGATATGAGATTGCATTATCACCCAGGGAAAGAAAATGTTGTAGCAGATGCCTTGAGCCGTAAAAGCCATGTGAACTCCCTCATAGCTGGAGGATTACCTCAGAATTTAGCCGACAGTCTCAGAGATCTCCGATTGGAAATAGTACCAAGAGGATTTGTCGCCACCTTGGATATTTAGTCCACTCTGACCGAAAAGATCCGTGAGGCCCGGAAGACGGACAAGGAAATTGCAGAGATAAAGGAAAAGATGAGTAACGGAAAGGCTAAAGGTTTCCGTGAGGATGAACATGGAACTTTATGGGTTGAGGATCGCATATATGTGCCCAATGACCCAGAGGTCAGGAAGTTAATTCTTCAGGAGGCCCATGATTCACCATACTCGATTCACCCAGGCAACACCAAGATGTATCTGGATTTGAAGGAAAGTTTCTGGTGGACAGGTATGAAGAAGGATATTGCCGAGTACGTAGCAGTATGCGATGTTTGTCAGCGAGTAAAGGCTAAGCATCAGAAGCCGGGAGGGTTACTTCAACCACTGCCGATTCCCGAGTGGAAATGGGAAAAACTTGGAATGGATTTTATCACGGGATTACCCAGGACCCGTTCAGGTTATGATTCTATCTGGGTAGTGGTTGATCGCTTGACCAAGGTAGCTCATTTCATTCCCGTGAAGACTACATATACCAGCGCTAAGTTATCCAAGATATACATGACCAGGATCGTATGTCTGCATGGAGTTCCGAGGAGTATCGTGTCAGATAGAAGAACGCAATTTACCTCAAAGTTTTGGAATCAGTTGCATGAAACTTTGGGTACGAGGCTGGAGTTTAGTACAGCTTTTCATCCGCAGACAGATGGACAGACCGAGAGAGTCAACCAGATTCTGGAGGACATGTTGAGAGCCTGTGCGCTAGACTATGGGTCTAGCTGGGATGACAATCTGCCATAGGCAGAGTTCTCGTACAACAACAGCTATCAGACCAGTCTGAAGATGGCCCCTTTCAAAGCTCTATATGGAAGGAGGTGTAGAACACCATTGCTGTGGGATGGTGTTGGAGACCGAAAACTTTTTGGTCCCGATCTTATCAGAGACTCCGAAGAGAAGGTCAAGCTGATTCGAGATAGACTCAAGATAGTCGAGTCGAGACAGAAGAGTTATGCCGACAGTAAACGCAAGGAGGTAACATATGAAGTTGGAGACCGAGCCTATCTCCGTGTGTCCCCACTTCATGGAATCAAGATATTTGGTGTTAAAGGAAAATTAGCACCCAGGTTCATTGGCCCCTACAAAATCCTCGAATGCAGAGGAGAAGTTGCATACAAGCTGGAATTGCCGGAAGGATTGTCAGGAGTTCATGATGTCTTCCATGTTTCCCAGCTGAAGAAATGCCATGCTGAGATGGCAGATATTACTTTGAGATACACAGTGCCCCTAGAGGCCATACAGCTCGATAGTGATCTGACTTATGAGGAGAAACCCGTCAGGATTCTCGAGACTGCGAACAGAGTTACCCGCAGCAAGATCATCAAGTTTTGCAAGGTTCTGTGGAGTCATCATTCTGAGGAAGCCACCTGGGAGCGAGAAGAAGATCTCCGCCGAGACCACCCGCACCTATTTGCTAGCCAACCCGAATCTCGAGGGCGAGATTCATCTTAAGGTGGGTAGGTTTGTAACATCCCAAATTTTCAATTTGGAATGTTTTACAATTATTAGCTAAGCATCTATGCATTTTGTTTGAATTGAGTGGCATTTGGAAATTTTCAGAGGCTTTTGAGTTTTGGTTTAATTTGGATTCAACTTGGCATTTGAAAAATCTACCTCAATATCCCTGACAAATACTTGAGAAAAAGTATGAGAGGAGCTAACATGACACTCCAAAAATGTCAGAAGAAAATATTGCCAAAAGGTTTGAATTCAAATTTGAATTTTATTTGGAGTTTGCAGAAAATGTTTTTTTTAGTTTCTGTTTTGCCTCTATAAAAATGTCCACGCTATAGGATTATTTCCCGTGAGAATTTTGATATATATATGTCCTATATAAAAATATTATAGATTTCTCTTATTTTATTTTTTCTCTCTCTGCCTTAATTCAAAAAAAAAAGAAAAGGCCCAGGCGTGAGCCAGGCCAACCGGCCCAGCCGACGCCCAGGCCAACCGGCCCAGCAACGCCGAGCCGCGGCCCACCAGCGACCGAGCCGGCCTGCCCCAGCGCTCGACGCCCGAACCTACTCCGCTTCGGTCGACCACTCGCCGCCTCCTCTCTCCCTCTCATTGACCCGCGGGCCCCACCCTATCCCTAACCCCTCGCCCACGACACGCCACACCGGAGCACGCGCAGAGCGCGCCCGACACCGCGATCCTCTCGGGATCGTGATCCCGAGTCGCCCCCTGCTCCATGAAGGTGCCCTATAAATACCCCTCGGCCTCCTTTGTCGATCCCCCTAAAACCCTACTCCAAAACCCACCACAGCCACCGCCGTCGCCAAACGCATCTCGCCGCTGCTGCCTCGGTTCGCCGCCGCTTTTGCCACCGGTGAGCAAAACCCTACCCTCAAACCTTGTCAGCACCAACTCCTCAACCTCCTACACCTTCCTGACACCCTTTTGACCGCCTTCGACGCCTACAGGGAGCCGCCCGAGCATCTACGCCCGTCGCCGGAGCACGTCGAGCACAGGAGCTTGACAAGCTCGTTCCTCTCGTCACCGCCATCTTCAACCACCACTGAGGCTGCCCCCGACTTCCCCAAGCTCCTCCGCATCGCCCCGATGTAGCCGCCGCCGCCCCGGAGCACCAGAGCACCCCGCCACCGTCGCCCGAGCCGCCGTCGTCCCTCGTCGCCGCTGTAAGCCACCCGACTCCCCACCACCATTCGATCTGCAATCTACGGCGTAGATTAGAAATAGTGAATGGTTAGGTTTAATTTAAGTAGACCGGTTTTTGTTCGGTTTATTCCCGGTTAGATCGGTTTATTTATTTGCGGTTTAGTTAGACCGGCCGATTGGTTTATTTCTGTTAGCCCGTGGATGTATTGGTCTATGAAGTGCTCATGCGCAGTTTAGTTTTAGAGCGCTCACTGTTCGGCCCGTTAGCGCGTTAGTTTTTGTTTAGTTTTATTTTAGTTTCTGTTTTTAAAACAGAATAGTTCCAGTTTTGTAAAATCTACATATTTTAAGTTATTTAATATTTTTAGTTGATTCTTTTTGTTCTAGTTTGCTAATTTCTTATAGTTGCTGTAGAAATTAGATTCGGCCATGTTTAGGTTTTTAAAAATTGCTTTATATTAGTTTTAGTCAGATTAGTTTTTCTGCTATAAATTGAGTTAGGATTATTTTATTTTATTGATTCTTTTTGTCACTGCTTTGTTTTGACCTTTCCTAGCAGTAGGAATTTATTTGAGCATTTTTAGTCTTTATTAAAAATAGTTTTTATGCGAAAACAAGCTTTTCTAGTTTATTTAGCTTGCTGTTGTTTTCTGCTGTTCTAGTTATTTTTAAATTTTATTTTTCCTATGTTATAATTTATTTTAGATTAGTTTCTGTAGTTACAGAGAGTGAACATTTATTTACAGCAAAATAAAAAGTTTTATTTTATTTTTCTTATTAGTTTTGTTTAGGTATAAGAGGAGTTCTAAGATATTGGTTTGATTCTTTTTGCACCTAGTTTATATGCTGTTTTCCTTTATGTTAGTTAGTAAAACCATTGTTTTGGATCTGTAAAGAAAAGTGTTAGTAGGTTAAAACTATTTCTTTGTTGTTGCTTGATGTGATGGAAACCTTGATTTTGTTTTCCCCGAGTTTTCTTTGATTTTGGTTTGAGTCCTTGTGTGTTTTCCTTCAGTTTGCTGATATGTCATTAGTGAAATACTTATGTGTGCTATTGTTTGACTCGATAGAATTTCCGGAGTGCGAAGCTTGCTATCTTGAGTCACTAGCGTTTGAAGACCGTCAGCCAGGCAAGTCATTTGATCATGTTTTGCAATACCTATGATTTTGTTGCATTAGAATTGTTCCTCCCCACCATGCATGCAGTAGGAGAATTTTAAGTTATGTTCTTGAGTAGTATCATGAGGTAGGATGAACCCAGTTACCCTTGCTACCATTGCCCGGGACGATGTAGTTTATTTTTCTATGCTCGTAGACGGGGTTGGTTGAGTGATTCATAAGGGAGATGTGAGAGTCAAGATGATGACAACCTCATGACTTCAAGCTCAAGATGGACTTCAAATTCACTACTGGGTGGAGGACGGTTGACGGGCACCCTCGAGAAACCAGCGGATGGCCGGGATGCATGGAGAAGCGCCATGACATCTTGCGGAAAGCTTCACCCAGCCACGAAGAGACGGATGGATACCCCTTTACCGGAAGCTTACCTGTGCAACCGCAAGCCATTATGGGCTCTGGCTGGGTTGACCCTAGGCGTGACTCTGGACGGACGGTGCCAGCAGATGTAGAAGAACGGTAGGACATGGATGGGTACCGGCAGTGCTTAGAGAAACTCTACGGAAGACCTTGTTTCGTTCATCCTATCTTCAAACACCAGGCAGTGCAAGGACATAAAGGAGGGAACGATTCTTGCGGGTAAAGTGCACAAGACTCTGCAGAGTAACAACCTAATCGATTAGCCGTGTCCCCTGTTACGGACAAATGAGCCTCTGGAAACTGGAGTATTTCAAAAATCTCAACACCGAACTTAATAAATTAATTGAGGGGTTATTTAATAATTGGGAATGAGACATTGGTTGGCGGAACCATCTCAATAGCAACCAACATTTTGTAGTAATTGCAAGCAAGTCCTTTGTTATAGGGAAAAATTGACTTTTTCGCAAAAACATAAAACTTAGAGCCCCACAGCCAAATTGCATATAGCGTTAGCATTATTATTTTTGTTCTCTCTATGACTTGCCAACATATTCAAAATGCTGACCTACACGGCTGCAACGTCTTATGTTGCAGAGGAGTTTTCCGACTCGGAGTGAGGCTACGATCCACGCTTGGCGATTGCCCACCTAGCATATTAGGATTATTTAAGAAAATTACCATGCTATTTAAAACTCTCAAAATAATCTAATTGAATCATGAGAGATCAATAGTTTCTATAAAAACAAATCCACCACCATGCTCTAAAAGATATAAGTGAAGTACTAGAGCAAAACTATATTACTCAAAAAGATATAAGTGAAGCACATAGAATATTCTAACAAATTCCAAATCATGTATGGCTCTCTCAAAAGGTGTGTACAGCAAGCATAATTGTGGTAAACTAAAAAGCAAAGACTCAAATCATACAAGACGCTCCAAGCAAAACACATATCATGTGGTGAATAAAAATATAGCTCCAAGTAAAGTTACTGATAGAAGTAGACGAAAAGAGGGGATGCCTTCCGGGGCATCCCCAAGCTTTGGCTTTTAGGTGTCCTTAGATTATCTTGGGGGTGCCATGTGCATCCCCAAGCTTAGGCTCTTGCCACTCCTTGTTCCATAATCCATCTAATCTTTACCCAAAACTTGAAAACTTCACAACACAAAACTCAAAGTAGAAAATCTCATGAGCTCCGTTAGCGAAAGAAAACAAAAGACCACTTAAAGGTACTGTAATGAACTCATTATTTATTTATATTGGTGTTAAACCTACTGTATTCCAACTTCTCTATGGTTTATAAACTATTTTACTAGCCATAGATTCATCAAAATAAGCAAACAACACACGGAAAACAGAATCTGTCAAAAACAGAACAGTCTGTAGTAATCTGTAGCTAGCGCAAGATCTGGAACCCCAAAAATTCTAAAATAAATTTCTGGACGTGAGGAATTTATCTATTGATCATCTGCAAAAATAATTAACTAAATATCACTTTCCAAATAAAAATGGCAGCAGTTCTTGTGAGCGCTAAAGTTTCTGTTTTTTACAGCAAGATATCAAGACTTTCCCCAAGTCTTCCCAACGGGTATACTTGGCACAAACACTAATTAAACACAAAAAAACACAACCTAAACAGAGGCTATATAAATTACTTATTACTAAACAGGAGCAAAAATCAAGGAATAAAAATAAAATTGGGTTGCCTCCCAACAAGCGCTATCGTTTAACGCCCCTAGCTAGGCATAAAAAGCAAGGATAGATCTAGGTATTGCCATCTTTGGTAGGCAATCCATAAGTGGGTCTCATAATAGATTCATAAGGTAATTTAATTTTATTTCTAGGAAAGTGTTCCATGACTTTCCTTAACAGAAATTGGAATCTAATATTTCCTTTCTTCATATCAATAATTGCACCAATCGTTCTAAGGAAAGGTCTACCAAGAATAATAGGACATGAAGGATTGCAATATATGTCAAGAACAATAAAATCTACGGGTAAATAATTCCTATTTTCAACAATAAGGACATCATTAATTCTTCCCATAGGTTTCTTAATAGTGGAATCCGCAAGGTGCAAGTTTAGAGAGCAATCATCAAAATCACGGAAACCTAACAAATCACACAAAGTCTTTGGAATCGTGGAAACACTAGCACCCAAATCACATAAAGCATAGAACTCATGATCTTTAATCTTAATTTTAATAGTTGGTTCCCACTCATCATAAAGTTTTCTAGGGATAGAAACTCCCAACTCAAGTTTTTCTTCATAAGATTGCATCAAGGCATCAACGATATGTTTAGTAAACGCTTTATTTTGACTATAAGCGTGAGGAGAATTTAGCATGGATTGCAACAAGGAAATACAATCAATCAAAGAGCAATTTTCATAATTAAATTCCTTGAAATGCAAGGTAGTGGGTTTAGCAACATCTAGGGTTTTAATTTCTTCGATCCCACTTTTATCAATTTTTGCATCAAGATCTAAAAACTCTGAATTCTTGAACGCCTTCTAGGTAAAGGTGGATCATATTCAGTCCCATCAGTATTAAGATTCATATTGCAAAACAACGATTTAATAGGGGACACATCAATAACTTTTAGATCTTCATCTTTATTTTCATAGGAACTAGAAGAACGTGCTCTTATAAAGGCATCTTTCTTAGCACGCATCCTAGCGGTTCTTTCTTTGCACTCATCAATGGAAATTCTCATGGCTTTGAGAGACTCATTGATATCATGCTTAGGTGGAATAGATCTAAGTTTCAAAGAATCAACATCAAGAGAAATTCTATCAACGTTCCTAGCCAATTCATCAATCTTAAGCAATTTTTCTTCAATCAAAGCATTGAAATTCTTTTGCGAAGTAATAAATTCTTTAATATTAGATTCAAAATCAGAGGGCATCTTATTATAATTTCCATAAGAATTGTTGTAGGAATTACCAAAATTATTAGAGGGATTACTAGGATAAGGCCTAGGATTAAAATTTCCTCTATACGCATTGTTACCAAAATTGTTCCTACCAACAAAATTCACATCCATAGATTCGTTATTATTCTGAATCAAAGTAGACAAGGAAATATCATTAGGATCAGAAGAAACACTTTTACTAACAAATAATTTCATAAGTTCATCCATCTTTCCACTCAAGACATTAATTTCTTCTATCGCATGCACCTTTTTTATTAGTAGATCTTTCAGTATGCCATTGAGAATAATTAACCATAATATTATGTAGGAGTTTAGTAGCTTCTCCTAAAGTGATTTCCATAAAAGTGCCTCCCGCGGCCGAATCTAAAAGACTTCTAGAAGCAAAATTCAATCCGGCATAAAAAATTTGTATAATCATCCACAAATTCAAACCAAGAGTAAGGCAATTACGTATCATTAATTTCATCCTCTCCCAAGCTTGTGCAACATGTTCATGATCAAGTTGCTTAGAATTCATAATATCGTTTCTAAGGGAGATGATCTTAGCAGGAGGAAAATACTTAGAGATAAAAGCATCTTTGCACTTATTCCATGAATCAATACTATTTTTAGGCAAAGACGAAAACCAAGCTTTAGCACGATCTCTAAGTGAAAAAGGAAATAGCTTCAATTTAACAATATTGTTATCCACATCTTTATTCTTTTGCATATCACACAAATCAACGAAGCTATTTAGATGGGTAGCGGCATCTTCACTAGGAAGGCCGAAAGACGGATCTTTCATGACAAGATTTAGCAAGGCATCATTAATTTCACAAGATTCAGCATCGGTAAGAGGAGCAATCGGAGTGCTAATAAAATCATTGTTGTTGGTATTGGTAAAGTCACACAATTTAGTGTTATCTTGAGCCATCGTGACAAGCAAGCAATCCAACACACAAGCAAACAAAAAGCAAGCGGGCCAAAAGAGGCAAATAGAGAAAGAGAGGGCGAATAAAACGGCAAGGGTGAAGTGGGGGAGAGGAAAACGAGAGGCAAATGGCAAATAATGTAATGCGGGAGATAAGGATTGTGATGGGTACTTGGTATATTGACTTTTGCGTAGACTCCCGGCAACGGCGCCAGAAATCCTTCTTGCTACCTCTTGAGCACTGCGTTGGTTTTCCCCGAAAAGGAAGGGATGATGCAGCAAAGTAGCGTAAGTATTTCCCTCAGTTTTTGAGAACCAAGGTATCAATCTAGTAGGAGGCTACGCGCGAGTCCCTCGTACCTGCACAAAACAAATAAATCCTCGCAACCAACACGATAAGGGGTTGTCAATCCCTACACGGCCACTTACGAGAGTGAGATCTGATAGATATGATAAGATAATATTTTTGGTATTTTTATGATAACGATGCAAGGTAAAATAAAAGCAAAGTAAAAAGCAAAGGAAATAACTAAGTGTTGGAAGATTAATATGATGAAGATAGACCCAGGGGCCATAGGTTTCACTAGTGGCTTCTCTCAAGAGCATAGGTATTTTACAGTGGGTGAACGAATTACTGTTGAGCAATTGACAGAATTGAGCATAGTTATGAGAATATCTAGGCATGATCATGTATATAGGCATCACGTCCGAGACAAGTAGACCGGCTCCTGCCTGCATCTACTACTATTACTCCACTCATCGACCGCTATCCAGCATGCATCTAGAGTATTAAGTTCATGAAAATAGAGTAACGCCTTAAGCAAGATGACATGATGTAGAGGGATAAACTCATGCAATATGATGAAAACCCCATCTTGTTATCCTCGATGGCAACAATACAAAGAGAGAAAAAGCCATCTAGCTAATAACTATGGACCCATAGGTCTGAGGTGAACTACTCACACTTCATCGGAGGGGCTATGGTGTTGATGTAGAAGCCCTCCGTGATGGATACCCCCTCCGGCGGAGCTCTGGAACAGGCCCCAAGATGGGATCTCGTGGATACAGAAAGTTGCGGCGGTGGAATTAGGGTTTTGGCTCCGTATCTGATCATTTGGGGGTACGTAGGTATATATATAGGAGGAAGGAGTACATCGATGGAGCAACAGGGGGCCCTCGAAGGTGGAGGGCGCGCCTGGGGGGTAGGCACGCCCCCCTACCTCGTGGCCTCCTCCTTGTTTCTTGACGTAGGGTCCAAGTCTCCTGGATCATGTTCGATGAGAAAATCACGTCCCCGAAGGTTTCATTCCGTTTGGACTCCGTTTGATATTCCTTTTCTTCGAAACCCTAAAATAGGCAAAAAGCATCAATTCTGGGCTGGGCCTCGGGTTAATAGGTTAGTCCCAAAAATAATATATAAGTCGATAATAAAGCCCAATAATGTCCAAAACAGTAGATAATATAGCATGGAGCAATCAAAAATTATAGATATGTTGGAGACGTATCAGAGGCTGCAGGGAACTCCATGGAAGGCGTCAGCATGGCAGATCGAGGCAGCCGCAACAAGAACTTGGCGCGCAGGCGAGGGGCCGCAACCTGCGGGACTCCAACTCCGGTGAGGTTGCGCGGCCTGTCGGGGTTCTGCACGGCGGCTCGTGGGAGGCCACGGACGGGACGACTCTGGCAGGAGCTTGGCGGCGGTGGGACTTGGCGCAGCGACGGCGAGGAAGGGAAACAGCAGGAGGCAGTCGGGCTTGATGCAGGGGATGACCACGGCGCTGAAGGTCATGGCGGGGCGGCGCGGGACTTGAGGTCCAGGTGGCGAGCTTCCTCCTTGGGCGTCGAGGTTCCCTAGAGAATATCGAGAGAGAGAGAGAGAGAGAGAAGAATTCAGAGACAGAGAAAGAACCAGAGGGAGGGAGAGACCACGGGGAAGGAGAGGGGCGGCGCTCATCTGCTGGACGCGGGCGCGGTGCTCCGGCGAGGAGGGATCGGACAGCAGCTTGGTGCTCCATGGCCATCCATGGCTAGTCCTCGCTGATGGAGGTGGTCGAGAGGAGTTGTGGTGATTGATGGGTTTGGATCTGGAGGGATCCTGAGGTGGGTGGCGGCGGCTCGACGGGACAAGTCCCTGCTACCTCTTTTTGCACTGCGTTGGTTTTCCCCGAAGAGGAAGGGATGATGCAGCAAAGTAGTGTAAGTATTTCCCTCAGTTTTTGAGAACCAAGGTATCAATCCAGTAGGAGGCTACGCGGGAGTCCCTCGCACCTGAACAAAACAAATAATTCCTCGCAACCAACTCAAATAGGGGTTGTCAATCCCTATAAGGCCACTTACGAGAGTGACATCTGATAGATATGATAAGATAATATTTTTGGTATTTTTATGATAAAGATGCAAAGTAAAGTAAAGGCAAAGTAAATAGCAAAGTAAATAACTAAGTAGTAGGAGATTGATATGATAAAGATAGACCCGGGGCCATAGGTTTCACTAGTGGCTTCTCTCGAGAGCATAAGTATTCTACGGTGGGTGACCAAATTACTGTTGAGCAATTGACAGAATTGAGCATAGTTATGAGAATATCTAGGTATGATCATGTATATAGGCATCACGTCCGAGACAAGTAGACCGACTCCTGCCTGCATCTACTACTATTACTCCACTCATCGACCACTATCCAGCATGCATCTAGAGTATTAAGTAAAAACAGAGTAACGCCTTAAGCAAGATGACATGATGTAGAGGGATAGACTCATGCAATATGAAGAAAACCTCATCTTGTTATCCTCGATGGCAACAATACAACACATGCCTTGCTGCCCTTACTGTAACCGGGAAAGGACACCGCAAGATTGAACCCAAAGCTAAGCACTTCTCCCATTGCAAGAAAGATCAATCTAGTAGGCCAAACCAAACTGATAATTCGAAGAGACTTGCAAAGATAACCAATCATACATAAAAGAATTCAGAGAAGATTCAAATATTATTCATAGATAGACTTGATCATAAACCCACAATTCATCGGTCTCAACAAACACACCGCAAAAAGAAGATTACATCGAATAGACCTCCACAAGAGAGGGGAAGAACATTGTATTGAGATCCAAAAAGAGAGAAGAAGCCATCTAGCTACTAACTATGGACCCGTAGGTCTGAGGTAAACTACTCACACTTCATCGGGAGGGCTATGGTGTTGATGTAGAAGCCCTCCGTGATCGATGCCCCCTCCGGCGGAGCTCCGGAACAGGCCCCAAGATGGGATCTCATGGATACAGAAAGTTACGGCGGTGGAATTAGGGTTTTGGCTCCGTATTTGGTCGTTTGGGGGTACGTGGGTATATATAGGAGGAAGAAGTACGTCGGTGGAGCAACAGGGGGCCCACGAGGGTGGAGGGCGTGCCTGGGGGGTAGGCGCGCCCCCTACCTCGTGGCCTCCTGTTACGTGTCTTGACGTAGGGTCCAAGTCTCCTGAGTTGTATTCGATGAGAAAATCACGTTCCCAAAGGTTTCATTCCGTTTGGACTCCGTTTGATATTCCTTTTCTTCAAAACCCTAAAACAGGCAAAAAAACAGCAATTCTGGGCTGGGCCTTCGGTTAATAGGTTAGTCCCAAAAATAATATAAAAGTGGATAATGAATCCCAATAATGTCCAAAACAGTAGATAATATAGCATGGAGCAATCAAAAATTATAGATACGTTGGAGACGTATCAATCCCTAGAATTTAGGGTTGCTGATTTTATATAGTGAGTGGGTTGGTTTAGGGGCTAATCGGACCCTCCGATTTAGATCGGACGCTTGAGATAAATAGGCTAGGGAGACAAAAATGAAAAAGGGAGATGTTTTGTAGATGTTTGGGGATGAACTGAGTCCAACAGTGACAACTGCCCAGGTCGGGTTCGGGACAGCTTTCGGACGCGCACGCGAGGGGGTCGAGAACTGTGCAGAGAGGGGGTTTGACAAAAGGCCACAGAGGCAGGGGTTTGATGGGCTGGTTTAGAGTGGAAGTGGGCTGTGAAGAGAGAAGATTAAGAGAGCAGCCCGGCAACTGTTTCCGGAGACCTAAAACGTCTGACGATAGACCGGCTACTATTGCCGCTATAGTTTAACAGTTGGGCTATCAAACGAACTCCGAATGCGATGAAATTCAGGCGGTCTACTCACAACATAACAACACCGCATGTCAACTTTCAACCCGTTCTGAGAACATTTTCCAGCCACTTATAAAATAATATTTCGGACGTGCCGCGGGCGCGTGCAAGTGTGTCTGGGCTCAAGACGGACAACGGAAAGAACTTGGAGACCGGGACGGATGCAAGTTTTGGAAACATGATGATGCAATGCACATGATGACATGGCAAGATGCGACACGCGAGCAAAAGACATGGCAACGACGGCGCATAACTGGAAGACACCTGGCGCAACGGTCTCGGGGCGTCACAGAAAGCTAGCGTTCTTAAGGGAATATTCGGTCAGTGAACAAAAGATGACTTTTACTTATTGCAATACAAGACCCCAGATGTTTATATCCTACGTCTCTTTTCGCAGTTCGGACATGCACATTAATGCATGCATACCCAGGGAAAGGAACCCTTAATGGAACTATTCTCCCTGGAAGATGTTTCTTACTATCCATGTAATATAACATAGCTAGTTGGGTACTTGTCTGTTCAAGCACTTATGAACCCTATGCCTGGTTTTCACATGTACCCCGGTTTTTACATAACTGAGCGGGTATTCGGATACACTCCAGACTGTCGGGTCCGGAGGTCGAAGCGAAAAGGTCCGCCATGACAAATGATTTACAATCTGGCTAGGGACAAAATATGTCACTTGAAGTACACAGTCACTTAGACTGACTAAATTCTTCTTCTATACCATCCAACAGGCTGTCTAGCCTACAATCCTGTTGGGAATACTTTGCGGCTAATTTTACCTGGTCATATACTAGACTAACGGGGATCTCTTTCCCATCAGACCCTACAGGTCCGACCTCGGCCATGTGGTTCGGGTCAGCCTTGGTATATCGCGTCTTCACCATGGCCCAGGCTTCCCTTGCACCTTGTCGGCAGGCAGATATCTTCCATAATCGGAAGTGCCGCCACGCTCCCTTGAGCATCTCTACGAGCTCCCCCATGCCTCCTGGCAGGGAGGCGGATGGCTACAAGGCCTGGGCAATGCCCTGCATCACCTGCCAAACTTGTTCATGCAATTGTGAGAGCTCTGGCAGAAGATCGCCCGCAGATCTGGGCATCTCCTCTTCGGGACGACCCGTCAGCATACCTACAGATATAACTCTGTTAGCCGGTTTCTTCGCCGAACTCTATAAAAGTTCGTTCAAGCACTTACTAAAAATGCCGCGTCGAAGCCTCTTATTCTCCTTTACGGAGTCAGCTAGCTGGGCCCGAACATCTTTCAGTTCAACGCCCAGCCGGGTATTGGCATCTTGGAGATCGTTTGTCTCCCGCCTAACCCACATAAGCACGCGCTCGCCGGCCTCTAGCTGTCGTTGAGCATGTTGCTCATCCCCTCGCACGACCTTCAGATTCACTCCAGGATCATCTGCAGAATCTATTGTTAGATTTGCATGCATGCCGAATACTAACTGGTACATGTCATTTCATTCTTTTCGATCAGGACAAGTATTACCAGATGAGGCCTTCTTGGACTCCTCCATTCTGGCAACTGCGGACCGTAGCTGGGCTTTGCACTCCTCCAGCTCTTGAGACAACTAGGTATTCTTCTCCGTAAGAACCTACGCATATAATGATCCTTAAATTAGTTGTGCCAACTGTCTCAAGTCGCAGGGGGGCTACTGATATACATAATTATCAGATTTTTCTTACCCGTATATCCTTTACATACTGGTCCGTGGCTCTGGCAAGGCCATTTTGAGCAGCTCGGATGTACGCGTCTCCTGAGTTGAAGGCATCAAACGCCTCTTCGGAGAAACCATGGTCGCGGAGTACGGCCCGGCGCCTGTGATTCATGGCACTCTCCACTTCGGAATTTGTAGCAGACAGCCTATCCGCATCCTCTGTAGGAGGAACATCCGGTGTTGTCCCCACATTAGCATCTGCCCCTAAGTTCGGCTCTGGAGTCCGACTGGTGGAGGCGTGGCCGGCAGGCTCTCCGGACATGGTCCGGCGAGCGTTTTTTCTGCCATGAACCATGGACGTTATTATATTTTAAAGACGACAACCACAAAGCAGGGTTTTTTTTCATACCTCTCCAACGACGTCTCAGTCCTGACCGCCTTCCTTTTAAGCCTACCCGGCTTCGGTGCCCCTTGTTGATGAGTCACCGCGGCTTCGACATGGCGCCCTGGGGGCCTTCCCTGTAAGACGCAATACATGTGCTGTGGGTGAGGTGCAAAAAAGGGATCCTTCTCGGAAGTTGGGACTCCGGTTTTACTTACATGCGATGCAGGGAGCAGGCCAGGATAATCGGCTATGATGGCCACCAAGGCACCGTCGAAGCTTAACTGATAGAACGTCCTGTCGACGAGCTCCACAAATATGTCCGAATCTTCTTCGAGTCCGAGGTCGAGGGCCCGGTCAAGGTCCCCTGGGTTTGTAACTCTACTAATTGGATGTGGGGGACAGAACACTTCTCCCAATTGCCTGGCTTAGTGCTACAGGAGCAAGAGGAGGAGTTGCGATGACCGGCCATGATGGGATTGACTTTTCCGGGCGCGCTTCGATGGACACTCGTTGTGGGAGGATGGTGTGATCTGGATCTGAGGATCCCCGTCTCTTTAAATAGAAGATTTACTTACATGGTTAGGGTGGCAAATGTAAAAATGCCCCAACTTCTCGCATTCGCTCGACACGTGGAAGATAGCCATTATTAAAGCACAGAAGCCGAGAAGTGCAACATTCATGGGAAGTCGGACACTACTCGTTACGGCAGGTACTCGGGATTTGGAGAAGAACCCGACATGCAATGCCGAAGACAATCTGCGTGCTGGACTCATCATCATTGAAGCCTGGTTCAGGGGCTATTGAGGGAGTCCTGGATTAGGGGGTCCTCGGACAGCCGGACTATATACTTTGGCCGGACTATTGGACTATGAAGATACAAGATTGAAGGCTTCGTCCCGTGTTCGGGTGGGACTCTCCTTTGCATGGAAGGCAAGCTTGGCGATTCGGATATGTAGATCTCCTTCTCTGTAACCGACTCTGGGTAACCCTATCCCCCTCCGGTGTCTATATAAACCGGAGGGTTCAGTCCGTAGGACCAGAACAATCATAATCATAGGCTAGCTTCTAGGGTTTAGCCTCTATGATCTCATGGTAGATCAACTCTTGTAATACTCATATCATCAAGATCAATCAAGCAGGAAGTAGGGTATTACCTCCATCGAGAGGGACCGAACCTGGGTAAACATTGTGTCCCCCGCCTCCTGTTACCATCAGCCTTAGGCGCACAGTTCGGGACCCCCTATCCAAGATCCGCCGATTTTGACACCGACATTGGTGCTTTCACTGAGAGTTCCACTGTGTCGTCACGATAAGGCTTGATGGCTCGTCTTGTTGTCAAGGACAACATTACCTCTGGGGTAGCCCTGGCTATAGGCCAAACTCTCCGACTAGGCGGCTTCATCATGACCGCCCGTTCGGCCGTCGCGCAGACGATGACTTCTCAGGTCATCAAAAACAGCCTCCATGTCGGCTCGGGATTCATCGAGCAGATGGATCTAATGGAGCTCTCTTCCTTGGATTCATGGATATAATGTGCCATCTAATATATCAATATTTATGTCTCGACCATTTCGAGACTCCTCTTCATGTCTGTGATCAGATCCGGGACTCCGAACTATCTTCGGTACATCAAAACACATAAACTCATAATACTAATCGTCACCGAACGTTAAGCGTGAGGACCCTACGGGTTCGAGAACTATGTAGACATGACCGAGACACGTCTTCGGTCAATAACCAATAGCGGAACCTGGATGCTCATATTGGTTCCTACATATTCTACGAAGATCTTTATCGGTCAAACCGCATAACAACGTTGTTCCCTTTGTCATCAGTATGTTACTTGCCCGAGATTCGATCGTCGGTATCTCAATACCTAGTTCAATCTCATTACCGGCAAGTCTCTTTACTCGTTCCGTAATGCATCATCCCGCAACTAACTCATTAGTCACAATGTTTGCAAGGCTTATAGTGATGTGCATTACCGAGAGGGCCCATAGATACCTCTCCGATACTCGGAGTGACAATCCTAATCTTGATCTATGCCAACTCAACAAACACCATTGGAGACACCTGTAGAGCACCTTTATAATCACCCAGTTACATTGTGACGTTTGGTAGAACACAAAGTGTTCCTCCGGTATTCGGGACTTGCATGATCTCATAGTCATAGGAACATGTATAAGTTATGGAGAAAGCGATAGCAACAAACTAAACGATCATCGTGCTAAGCTAACGGATGGGTCAAGTCAATCACATCATTCTCTAATGATGTGATCCCGTTAATCAAATGACAACTCATGTCTATGGTTAGGAAACATAACCATCATTGATTCAACGAGCTAGTCAAGTAGAGGAAAACTAGTGACACTCTGTCTATGTATTCACACATGTACTAAGTTTCCGGTTAATATAATTCTAGCATGAATAATAAACATTTATCATGATATAAGGAAATAAATAATAACTTTATTATTGCCTCTAGGGCATATTTCCTTCACTTATTTTGTCACTTTCATATACTAGTGGGAATCTTCGTTATAGAACTTGGCTTGTATATTCCAACAATGGGCTTCCTCAAAATGCCCTAGGTCTTCATGAGAAAGCAAGTTGGATGCACACCCACTTAGTTTCTTTTGTTGAGCTTTCATACATTTATAGCTCTAGTGCATCCATTGCATGGCAATCCCTACTCACTCACATTGATATCTATTGGTGGGCATCGCCATAGCCCATTAATACGCCTAGTTGATGTGAGACCATCTTCCTCCTTTTTGTCTTCTCCACAACCACCATTCTATTCCACCTATAGTGCTATGTCCATGGCTCACGCTCATGTATTGCGTGAAAGTTGAAATAGTTTGAGAATAATAAAGTATGAAACAATTGATTGGCTTGTCATCGGGGTTGTGAATGATTTGAATACTTTGTGTGATGAAGATGGAGCATAGCCAAACTATATGATTTTGTAGGGATGAACTTTCTTTGGCCATGTTATTTTGAGAAGATGTGATTACTTTGTTAGTATGCTTGAAGTATTATTATTTTTATGTCAATATTAAACTTTTGTCTTGAATCTTTCGGATCTGGACATTCATGCCACAATAAAGAAAATTACATTAATAATTATGTTAGATATCATTCCACATCAAAAAAATTGTTTTTTATCATTTACCTACTCGAGGACGAGCAGGAATTAAGCTTGGGGATGCTTGATACGTCTTCAACATATCTATAATTTTTTATTGTTCCATGCTATTATATTATCTGTTTTGGATGTTTAATGGGCTTTAATATGCTCTTTTATATTATTTTTGGGACTAACCTGTTAACCGAAGGCCCAGTGCCAGTTTCTGTTTTTTTTGCCTATTTTAGAGTTTCGCAGAAAAGGAATACCAAACGGAATGAAACCTTCGCGATGATCTTTCTTGGACCGAAAGCAAACTAGAAGACTTGGAGTTGAAGTCTGGAACTCCGCGTGGCGGCCACGAGGCAGGAGGGCGCGCCCAGAGGGGTAGGCGCGCCCCCACCCTCATGGGCCCCTCGTAGCTCCACCGACGTACTTCTTTCGCCTATATATATACTCTTATACCCTAGATCAATCGCAGAGAGCCATGAAACCACTTTTCCACCGCCGCAACCTTCTGTACCCGTGAGATCCCATCGGGGCATTTTTTCAGCGATCTGCCAGAGGGGGAATCGATTACGGAGGGCTTCTGCATCAACACCATAGCCTCTCCGATGAAGCGTGAGTAGTTTACCACAGACCTTTGTGTCCATAGTTATTAGCTAGATGGCTTCTTCTCTCTCTTTGATTCTCAATACAAAGTTCTCCTCGATGTTCTTGGAGATCTATTCGATGTAATACACTTTTACGGTGTGTTTGCCGAGATCCAATGAATTGTGGGTTTATGAACAAGATTATCTATGAATATTATTTGGTTCTTCTCTGAATTCTTATATGCATGATTTGATATATTTGCAAGTCTCTTCGAATTATCGGTTTAGTTTGGTGTAGGGGCAGCAAGGCACGTATTGTATTATTGCCATCGAGGATAAAAAGATGGGGTTTATATCATATTGCTTGAGTTTATCCCTCTACATCATGTCATCTTGCTTAATGCGTTACTCTGTTCTTATGAACTTAATACTCTAGATGCATGCTGGATAGCGGTCGATGTGTGGAGTAATAGTAGTAGATGCAGAATCGTTTCGATCTACTTGACACGGACGTGATGCCTATATTCATGATCATTGCCTTAGATATCTTCATAACTATGCACTTTTCTATCAATTGCTCGGCAGTAATTTGTTCACCCACCGTAATACATGCTATCTTGAGAGAAGCCACTAGTGAAACCTATGGCCCCCGGGTCTATTTCTTATTATATTGCATCTCTTTTATTTACATCGCATCTTGTTTACTATTTTGCAATCTTTACTTTCCAATCTATACAACAAAAATATCAAAAATATTTACCTTACTATCTTTATTAGATCTCACTCTTGCAAGTGACCGTGAAGGGATTGACAACCCCTTTATCGCGTTGATTGCAAGGTTCTTGATTATTTGTGCAGGTATTAGGTGACTTGTGTGTTGTCTCCTACTGGATTGATACCTTGGTACTCAAAAACTGAGGGAAATACTTACGCTACTTTGCTGCATCACCCTTTCCTCTCCAAGAGAAAACCAACGCATGCTCAAGAGGTAGCAGGGCCCACAAGATTGAGGGGCGCTCCCTCCACCCTTGTGGTCGCCTCGTGGCTCTTCTGACTTGCACTCCAAGTCCCCTAGGTGTCTTCTGGTCCAAGAAAAATCATCGCGAAAGTTTTTATTCCGTTTGGTATTCCTTTTCTGCGAAACTCTAAAACAAGGGGAAAAACAGAAACTGGCACTAGGCTCTAGGTTAATAGGTTAGTCCCAAAAATCATATAAAATAGAATATTAATGCATATAAAACATCCAAAACAGATAATATAATAGCATGGAACAATCAAAAATTATAGATACGTTGGAGACGTATCGGCAAGGTGTTTGTGTTTTTGTCCAAACTGCTATATGTTGGTAGACCAAAAAAGACAATGTTATCTGAACATAAAGCACGTGTTCTCATTGTGTTCATACTCATCGCTATTTGTCAATTTGTATATGCTTTAGTTAATTTTATCGGATTTAGCAACCTAAAAAATCATGTAATGCTTATACTGTAGGTTGTGCTTGAAAAGACCTGGCTTATAACAATCAAGAATCGAAGTCATAACCATGCACCATCTAGTTATAAGGAAAAATGAATTAGTGGCATTGGTATTACCCTTTGATAAAAAAATAATGTTAAAATTTGCATATAATTTATACAGGAATTGCGCTTTCTCTAATATGCAAGAATGAGGATATTATAGCGGAATTTTGGCTGATAGAAGTGCCCTAAGAATGAATGAGTTGGTGGGATTGGTATTACCCCTTATGAAGAAAGAAATGAATAAAAACTAAAAAAACAAAACAATAAAATTATCTTACTAAGAATGAATTAGTGGAAACGGTATTACCCTTTCAGAAGAAGTAAAATAAAATAAAAACTCAAACATGACAAAATTTGCACTGAATTTAGAAAGAAATTACGCTTTTTATAATATGGAATTAGTGTTACCCTTAAAGAACAAGAAAATGAAATAAAAACTAAAAAATTAAAAATAATATCATTTTATAAGTAAGAATGAAATAGTGACATTGGTATTACACTTTAATACTAATAAAATATAAAAAGAAAAAGAAAAGTTGCACAAAACTTTGCACTGAATTTTTTTGCAAAAAAAAGTTTGCATTGAAATTGCACTTGTTGTGATATACAAATAATACACATATAACAGTACAATTTTCACGCTGTAATATAGTCAGACGCTTATTGTGTAGTACTTGCATGAATATATTTACAGTCATCAAACATCCCAAAAAATACCGATAAGAAAAATATAGTAAAAAGCAAAAGCAAAAATGCATAAACATAAAAAATAACAGAAAAGGCAAAGGGAGAGAGGGAATGGCTCGGTTGTCAGGTGGGCTAGATAGAGCTCTTGGTTGCCCAGTTAACGGGTGTAACGCCCTCGATGCGGCTATATCTCCTACGTGTCGGAGCACGACTTAGAGGCATAACCGCATTGAAAGCAATGTCGCAAGTAAGGTAATCTTCACAACAACCCATGTAAATAAATAATAAGGGGAGAGGTACATAGTTGGCTTACACTCGCCACGTCACACAAAGTACATAAATAGCATTACATCATCCAATGCACTCATGGTCCAACTACGGTACCAAAATAAAAGATCAACCCCAACATGCGACATGGTCCCGATTGCCCCAACTAGGCACCACTACTGATCATCAGGGAAAGACACATAGTAACGGTGTGAGTCTTCGTCGAACTCCCACTTGAGCACAAGCGCATCATCTGGAATGGACTCATCGGGCCCTGCGTCTAGTTTGGAAGTAATCTGTGAGCCATGGGGACTCAGCAATCTCGCACCCTCGCGATCAAGACTATTTAAGATTATAGGTAAGGCTAGGTAATATGTGGAGCTGCAGCAAGCGACTAGCAAATATGGTGGCTAACCTATTCGCAAAAGAGAGCGAGAAGAGAAGGCAAAGCACGAACGAAGAACTAGAGAACAACCTACGGCAAACATTACTCCAACACCGTGTTCACCTCCCGGACTCCGCCGAGAAGAGACCATCACGGTAACACATAGTTGATTCATTTTAATTAAGTTAAGGTTCAAGTTATCTACAACCGGACATTAACAAATTCACATCTGCCCATAACCGCGGGCATGGCTTTCGAAAGTTCAAATCCCTGCAGGGGAGTCCCAACTTAGCCCATGACAAGCTCTCACGGTCAACGAAGGATAAACCTTCTCCCGAGACATTCCAATCAGACTCCGTATCCCGGTTCTACAAGACAACTTCGACAAGGTAAAACAAATCCAGCAACACCAGCCAGATGTGCCGACAAATCCCGATAGGAGCTGCACATATCTCGTTCTCAGGGCACACCGGATGAGCAAGACGTCGGGTAGGCCAGCCCAGAGTTGCCCCTGGTAGACCCAGACATCGCTCGGTTGGACCAACGCTTAGAGAAGCACTGGTCCGGGGGGGTTAAAATAAAGATGACCCTTGAGTCCGCGAAACCCAAGGGAAAAAGGCTAGGTGGCAAATGGTAAAACCAAAGTTGGGCATTGCTGGAAGAGTTTTATTCAAGGCGAACTGTCAAGGGGTTCCCATTATCACCCAACCGCGTAAGGAACGCAAAATCCGGGAACATAACACCGATATGACGGAAACTACGGCGCCAAGAGTGGAACAAAACACTAGGCAAAAGGCCGAGCCTTCCACCCTTTACCAAGTATATAGAAGCATTAAGATAACAAGATAATATAATGATATCCCAACAAGTAAACAATGTTCCAACAAGGAACGATCTCCAATCTTCACCTGCAACTAGCAACGCTATAAGAAGGGATGAGCAAAGCGGTAACATAGCCAATCAACGGTTTGCTAGGACATGGTGGGTAAGAGGGTTGACATGGAAATTTGGGAAGCATGATAAGCAAGTGGTAGGCATCGTAGCATAGACATAGCAAAAGAGCGAGCATCTAGCAAAGCAAAGATAGAAGTGATTTCGAGGGTATGGTCATCTTGCCTGCAAAGTTGTTAGAGTTGACTGGATCCTCGAAAGCAAACTCAACGGGCTCCTCGTTAGCGAACTCGTCTCCCGGCTCTACCCAAAAAAGACAAACAAGCAAAAGGAACACAATCAACCACGTGCAAATGCTCGAACAACATGATGCAAACATGGTATGCTATGCGGGATGTGATATGTGATGCATATGCAAGATTTGACAAGGAATGATTGAACCTGGCCTCAACTTGGAAATCCAAGAGTTCCACTGGAAAGGTGAGGTGATTTCGGTTGAAATTGATATAAACAACACCGGAATCGGAGGCACAGTTTGGAAATGGCAAGCAAAACAAATATGGCACCGGTCTGCGATAAACAGCAAGTAGCCATCTAAATGCATTAAGATAAATATTCTACAGCACTCAAACATGGCAACAAAATACATGGCAGGGATACACTCATAAAGCTTGACAAAAGATGAACACTGAGCTACGGCCAATTCATCCATTAACAAGTTCAAACAAGCATCGAAAAAGTGCAAATGATAAACAGGTTTCAGACTTAGAGAAATTAACACAAGCCTGGAATTTCAGATCAGATAGCACACTTTGGAGCATGAAAACTATATGCTACAGGAACTTAACATGGCAAAGTAAAGCATGGCATGGAGCTACTCAAAGAGCTTACCAAAAGTCCCTTAGTGACCTTGAGCCAAAAGGGATCAGAAAATACAATTGCAAGCATGTGAACATGGCAAAAACACAATCAGGTTACAGACTTAGAGAAAAACTGGAACATGCAAAACTGTTAACGAGTAGGCATGTTTACGAGCTTGATGCACTCGCTACAGAGCAAGGCATGACAATCTAAGCATACACCCGTCAAGAATACATGTTATATAAGCTAGACATGGCAAGAACAACAACATAGCATGCACGGATCAACCACAACATCCTCGGCAAAATCGCTAACAAGTAGACAATCTGCCAGGATTCACGAAATAGCAAAAGTAGAGCTCGATTAACTCAAGCTAGGGTGCTGCATAATTGCAAACAAAGACATGGATGGATAGAGCACCACAAGATTAACAAAATATCCTTACTGATCATCCTCAAAAGAGGCACGGATCACTAGGAAACAACATGAACATATGGCATATTGATAAAAACAGATCAAGGACTTGAAGAAATCCTAAGTCCCTGAAATCAGCATTAACGAATGCACTACTTTGCAAGCTTGTGCTAGTCACCACACATGTCACAAAAATACATGGATAGCACCTCTGGAAAGATGGCAAAGTTTATAACAAAACTCATGTAGAACTCAGGAGCATATCATGCACACATTAATCATGGCAAAAATGACAAATAGCTATTTGGTGCAGCAGATCTGACAATTATCTCAAATAGCTCTCTTCCAACAGCATTTCGGGCATCAAAATGAGCTCAAATGAAAATGATGCAATGAGATGAAATGATGTACTCTCTGAGTCGAACATTTTGATATGCTACACGCCCAAAACGGAGCTACCGATGCGGAGTTACGGCATGATGAAAAACGCAATATAATTAGGGTTTCGGGAGAAAGTCAACCGAGAGCAATATCCCAGATCTGGATCTGGCCGGGCGCGGAAATCGAGGTTCGCCGGAGTACTGAAGCTTGCCGGCGCGGGACTTGCCGGAGATGGAAGGCGCCGGCCGGGGCGGTTCGACGGCGTGGAGGAGGCGGCGCCGGCGCGGTACGGTCGCCGGAGCGCGGGGCGGTGTTGGGCGGCGGAAGCGGCGCGGTGGGGCGGCGCCGGAGCGAGGAGGCAGCGTCGGGCGGCGATGGCAAGGGGCGGCGCGGCGAGGCGCTCGGGAGGAGGAGGCGAGGCCCGGGCGCGGGACGGAGAGGGCCGGCCTTGGGCCCGGCGGGTCGGCGGCGGGAGGAGGCCGGCCGGGACACGTGGCACCTCCCGGTTGGCTGCGGGCGGCAGCGGACGTTGTCCGGCGCGGGCCGGACACGTCCGGTGCGCGGAGGAGCTGATTTTTTTAGGGTTAGGGGTGGAGAGATCCGAAAATTTCAGGAGTGGGTCTATATATAGGCATAGGAGGAGCTAGGAGAGTCCAAATGAGGTGTGGTTTTCGGCCACGCGGTCGTGATCGAACGCTCTAGATGATGGAGAGAGTTTTGGTGGGTTTTGGGCCAAATTGGAGGGGTGTTGGGCTGCAACACACACGAGGCCTTCTTGGTCCCTCGGTTAACCGTTGGAGTATCAAACAAAGTCCAAATGGTACGAAACTTGACAGGCGGTCTACCGGTAGTAAACCAAGGCCGCTTGGTAAGTCTCGGTCCAATCCGGAAATGTTTAATCCCCACACACGAAAGAAGGTAGAAAGGACCACCGGAGGAGATAGGAGCGCTGGAATGCAAAAGGACAACGGGGAAAATGCTTGGATGCATGAGACGAACACGTATGCCAATGCAATGCACATGATGACATGATAAGAGATGCATGACAACGACAACAACACACGGAGACAAAAACCCGAACCCGAGGAAATAAAATAACTTAGCGCCGGAAACGGCAAGAGTTGGAGTACATATTAGGTAAATTCCATCCGGGGTGTTACAACACTCCACCACTACGAAAGGATCTCGTCCCGAGATCTAGGACTAGAAGAACGCCGGGTACTCAGAACGGAGGTGATCCTCGCGTTCCCAGGTGGCTTCACGGTCGGAATGATGTGACCACTTGACTTTGAGGAATTTGATTGACTTATTGCGAGTCTTGCGTTCAGTCTCTTCAAGAATAGCAACGGGGTGCTCATGATAGGAAAGTCTTCTTGGAGATCAATGTCTTCGAAGTTGACGGTGCGGTCAGGAGTCTTGAAGCACTTGCGGAGCTGAGAGACATGGAACACGTCATGCACATTTGCAAAGTTTGAAGGAAGCTCGAGTTGATAGGCGAGATCGCCTCTCTTACTGACGATCTTGAAAGGACCCACGTATCTAGGGGCAAGCTTCCCTTTGATACCGAAGCGACGAGTACCTTTCATTGGAGAGACGCGAAGGTAAACATGATCTCCGATCTCGAAAGCCAAATCACGGTGCTTACTATCATAGTAGCTCTTCTGGCGCGATTGCGCTGCTTTGAGGTTATCTCGAATGACTTTGCACATTTCCTCTGCCTCTGTGATCAAGTCATTTCCAAGAAGTTGACGTTCACCGGTTTCTGACCAGTTAAGAGGAGTACGGCACTTCCTGCCATACAGAATTTCGAATGGGGCCTTGCCCGAACTTGCTTGAAAACTGTTGTTGTAGGAGAATTCGGCGTATGGAAGGCAATCCTCCCACTTCATACCGAAGGAGATCACACAAGCCCTGAGCATATCTTCAAGAATCTGATTGACACGCTCGACTTGACCGCTAGTTTGAGGATGGAAAGCTGTGCTGAAGCGGATGTTGGTGTCCATGGCCTTCTGAAAAGACTCCCAAAACTTTGAGGTAAAGATGCTTCCATGGTCTGAAGAGATCACCTGTGGAATGCCGTGCAGCGAGACAATCCGAGAGGTATACAGCTCCGCCAATTGAGATGCAGTGATAGACTCTTTGATAGGCAGAAAGTGAGCCACTTTAGTGAGTTTGTCGATGACAACGAATATAGCATCATTGCCACGCTTGGACTTTGGAAACCCAGTCACGAAGTCCATCTCAATGTGGTCAAATTTCCATTCTGGAATGGCAAGAGGTTGGAGGAGACCAGCTGGCCTTTGGTGTTCTGCCTTCACCCTTCTGCAGACATCACACTCATTCACGAACTTAGCAATCTCGCGCTTCATTCGAGTCCACCAATAAGCCTGCTTGAGGTCCTGATACATCTTCGTACTCCCAGGGTGGATGGAGAGGAGTGAATTGTGAGCCTCATTCATGATCACTTTACGAAGGTCACCTTTGGGCACAACAATATGATCCTCGAAGAAGAGAGTATCCTTGTCATCAAGGCGATAGCACTTGTACTTGGGTTCACTCTTGGCAATCCCAATCTTCACCTTCTTCACCATAGCATCAAGAAGTTGAGCCTCGCGAATCTGGTCTTCCAAAGTAGGAGAGACTTGAAGGTTGGCGAGGAAACCTTGAGGAACAACTTGCAGATTGAGTTTGCGGGAAGCTTCACAAAGCTTGGGTTGGTAAGGCTTGAGAATCAGACTGTTGCAGTAAGCCTTCCTGCTCAAAGCGTCAGCAATCACATTGGCCTTGCCTGGAGTATACTCGATACTCGGATTATACTCTTGAATCATTTCGACCCAACGAGGCTGCCTGAGGTTGAGATTAGGCTGAGTGAAGATGTACTTGAGACTCTTGTGGTCAGTGAAAATGTCCACTTTTCTTCCCAATAAGAGATGTCTCCAAGTCAAAAGAGCATGCACAACTGCCGCCAACTCGAGGTCATGAGTGGGGTAGTTCTTCTCGTTGGGCTTCAACTAGCGAGAGGTATAAGCCACAACTTTCTTCTCTTGCATCAACACTGCACCAAGACCTTGGAGAGAGGCATCGCAAAAGACCTCGAACAGTTTGGATTCATCAGGAGGAGTCAGAACTGGAGCAGTGACCAATTTCTCTTTCAAAGTGTTGAAAGCGATGTCACATTCCGGAGACCAAACGTACTTGACGTGCTTCTGGAGAAGGTTTGAAAGAGGCTTTGCGATCTTTGTAAAGTTCTCAACGAACCTTTGACAGTAGCTCGCGAGACCAAGGAAGCTGCGAAGTTGCTTCACGTTCTGAGGTGGTTCCCAATTCACAATTGCAGACACCTTCTCAGGATTCACGGCAACGCTCTTGGCAGAGATGATATGTCCAAGATAAAGAACCTCATCGAGCCAAAACTCGCACTTTGAGAACTTGGCATAGAACTGATGTTCCCTAAGCTTATCGAGCACCAAACGCAAGTGCTTGGCATGATCTTCCTTGTTCTTTGAAAAGACCAGGATGTCATCGAGATAGACCAAAACGAAGTCATTTGTGTAGGCGTTGAAGATGAAGTTCATCATGCGAGAGAAGGTCGGAGGAGCGTTGACGAGGCCAAAAGACATGACAGTGTATTCATATGAACCATAGCTTGTTCTGAAAGCCGTCTTGGGAATATCTTGCTCACGGATTCGAATCTGGTGATAGCCCATACGGAGATCAAGCTTGGAGAATACTTGGGCACCTTTGAGTTGTTCGAACAGCTCATTGATGTTGGGAAGTGGGTACTTGTTCTTGATAGTCTTCTTGTTCAATGGACGGTAGTCAACACAAAGTCGGTCCGTTCCATCCTTCTTCTTCACAAAAAGAACTCCACAACCCCACGGAGAAGAACTAGGTCGGATGAGACCCATTCTCTCTTGAATATCGAGTTGCTTCTTCAGCTCCTTCAACTCTTCAGGTCCGAGCTTGTAAGGACGTTTGCAAACCGGTTTCGTGCCAGGCTCAAGATCGATGACGAATTCAACTGGCCGGTGCGGAGGCATTCCTAGAAGCTCTTCTGGAAAGACGTCTTGATATTCGCAAACGACTGGAATTTGAGAGATGGAATCCAGTTCACCCTTCTCATTGAGAGAAAACAGACGGATTGTATCATCACGAGTGGCAAAGACAATTACATCCTCAGACGAATGAGTCAATTGAATCTGCCTGGCAGCACAATCAAGATGCGCCTTGTGCTTAGAAAGCCAATCCATTCCGAGAATAAGATCAATATCCGAGTTACCAAGGACCATTGGAGAAGAAAGAAACTTGTAATCGCCCAACGTGATAGTAACATCCGGAGCCAACATTTTGGTGTTCATGAACAAACCCGGAGAAGAAACCGCTATCGGCTTAGGCAAATCAATAGTATGCACATCATGCATGGATGCAAAAGGCTTCGATAAAAATGATAAAGATGCACCAGTATCAAAAAGAACTCTTGCTGGAATGTCATTAACAGAAAGGTTACCCATAATCACATCTGGCGAGTCCTCTGCCTGAGCTGCGTTCAACAAGTTGACCTTGGCGGACTTGGTGTTATACTTGACCATAGCTGTACTTGCCGATCTGACAGGAGGAGGAGGAGGGAGACGCCTCTGATTGAAGCATTTGTTGGCATAGTGACCCTTCTGTTGGCACTTGTTGCACGTGACCTCTGAAAGCGGACGGTGATACGAAGCACTCGATCTTGGAGCTTGAGACGAAGTCTTGTTCTGAAAGCCAGGGTTGGGTGGGTGGGAAGATCCACTGCCACCTTTGCTCTTCTGCTGAAAAGGCTGACGGAACGGAGGAGGAGGAAGCCAATACTTCTGCTGCTTAGCCACTTGAGTAGAGGAAGAAGGAGTCGCATCTCTGACTCGCTTCTTGGAAGCATCACACTTCAGTTGAGCAGCCTCTTGCTTCAATGCCATGTTGTAAAACTCATCGTACCTCCTGGGCTCAAAGAGGACGAGAGCTAACTGGATTTCTTCTCTGAGACCACCCCTGAACTGGTATATCATGCTCTTCTTGTCAGGGACGTCCTGCTTAGCAAAGCGGACGAGCTTCTGAAACATCTTGTTGTAGTCATAGACAGACATAGAGCCTTGCTTCAGGTTGCGGAATTCCTCATGCTTCCTTTCAACCACGCTTTGAGGAATATGATGAGCTTTGAAGTCTTGACGGAATTCATCCCAGGTAATCTCACGGCCTCCTCTGGAATCTTTGTACTGCTAAAACCATTATGTAGCTTGGTCTTTGAGTTGGAAGGAAGCGAACTTGACAAAGTCCTCAGGCCTGACGTTACTGCACTCGAAATGCTTGCACAAGTCCACGAGCCAATCGTCAGCATCGGTTGCCTCAACACAATTGCTAAAAGTCTTTGGCTGATTAGCAAGGAACTGGTTGAGTGTAGCAAAGCGATTCTGATTGTTGCCTTGGTTGCCTTGGTTCGCTTGGTTCGCTTGGTTGCGCTCTTGAAGAATTTGCATGATCAACTGCGTGTTTGCATTGGTAGCAGCCATCACAGCTTGCCATGCCTCCGGAGGAGGGGGTGGTGGTGGCGGATCAGGATTCGGAGTCGTGCATGTTGGAGGAGCCATCCTGAAGAGGTTGACATCCATTAGCACATTGACAGACAAATATTGAAGCTGAATCCAACGGGTAGAAATTGCAACATATAGTCTTCACATCCGAACAAAATGAACGAATGCATTCCAATTGAAATGGTCACATATCCATAAATTGAGAAGCCACTTAGAATTTAGGTAGAGGAATAAAGTCAACAAGGTACGGAACAAGAACGAATACTCGGTAAGGATCACCCAATCTCAAACCAAATATCCGTGGAAGAAGAACTAGAGCTACAAGAATTCCCACCTATGAAACTCCCGAACCTTTCCGGTTATGCAATCAGGTGTTGGGGATACAGGGGAAGCATAATATCTCACCCAAATCTAGCAAATCCTACATCCAGCTGTATCCATCCTTCAACACATAACCGAGAAAAACTTCGGAAATCGTCTACCTCAACCTTCGAAAAGCATCCGTTATACAAGTTATGGCAATACTCCCGAACTCCCGCCCCAGTACTGGGTGGCGTTGAGGTTATCTCACCAACAACTGCATAAAAGAGATTTTCGATGTCGGCGAACTAAACTCAGGTATTCCAGAACTGCAATGATAAAATTGTGACGACAACACCTCGGAGCTCAACTCCCCGGGACACTGCCACAACCCCTAAATGACAGGAGGCATCAAGAACAATGTTCTCGTCACAAATCCATCGGAACGATTCCAAGATACCCGCGTGATCCTAAATTTTTTTTAGTGAAATTTGAGAAGAGAAGAGTCAAAACTCTACGTCAGGATGCCTTACCAGAGCGACGAAGGGACTGGGGAGTAAAAGAATTCCTAAACTCTCCGATATATAATTCCTAAATGACTCAAAACATTTTTCTAGACTCAACTCGTCCGCTAATTCGATCAAGCAATGGGGCTCCTAAGGTCGGGGAAGGCTCTGATTACCAACTTGTAACGCCCTCGATGCGGCTATATCTCCTACGTGTCGGAGCACGACTTAGAGGCATAACCGCATTGAAAGCAATGTCGCAAGTAAGGTAATCTTCACAACAACCTATGTAAATAAATAATAAGGGGAGAGGTACATAGTTGGCTTACACTCGCCACGTCACACAAAGTACATAAATAGCATTACATCATCCAATGCACTCATGGTCCGACTACGGTACCAAAATAAAAGATCAACCCCAACATGCGACATGGTCCCGATCGCCCCAACTGGGCACCACTACTGATCATCAGGGAAAGACACATAGTAACGGCGTGAGTCTTCGTCGAACTCCCACTTGAGATCAAGCGCATCATCTGGAACGGACTCATCGGGCCCTGCATCTGGTTTGGAAGTAATCTGTGAGCCACGGGGACTCAGCAATCTCGCACCCTCGCGATCAAGACTATTTAAGCTTATAGGTAAGGCTAGGTAATATGTGGAGCTGCAGCAAGCGACTAGCAAATATGGTGGCTAACCTGTTCGCAAAAGAGAGCGAGAAGAGAAGGCAAAGCACGAACGAAGAACTAGAGAACAACCTACGGCAAACATTACTCCAACACCGTGTTCACCTCCCGGACTCCGCCGAGAAGAGACCATCACGGTAACACACACAGTTGATTCATTTTAATTAAGTTAAGGTTCAAGTTATCTACAACCGGACATTAACAAATTCCCATCTGCCCATAACCGCGGGCACGGCTTTCGAAAGTTCAAATCCCTGTAGGGGAGTCCCAACTTAGCCCATGACAAGCTCTCACGGTCAACGAAGGATAAACCTTCTCCCGAGACATTCGGATCAGACTCGGTATCCCGGTTCTACAAGACAACTTAGACAAGGTAAAACAAATCCAGCAACACCACCCAGATGTGCCGACAAATCCCGATAGGAGCTGCACATATCTTGTTCTCAGGGCACACCGGATGAGCAAGACGTCGGGTAGGCCAGCCCAGAGTTGCCCCTGGTAGCCCCGGACATCGCTCGGTTGGACCAACACTTAGAGATGCACTGGCCCGGGGGGGTTAAAATAAAGATGACCCTTGAGTCCGCGAAATCCAAGGGAAAAAGGCTAGGTGGCAAATGGTAAAATCAAAGTTGGGCATTGCTGGAAGAGTTTTATTCAAGGCGAACTGTCAAGGGGTTCCCATTATCACCTAACCGCGTAAGGAACGTAAAATCCGGGAACATAACACCGATATAACGGAAACTAGGGCGGCAAGAGTGGAACAAAGCACTAGGCAAAAGGCCGAGCCTTCCACCCTTTACCAAGTATATAGAAGCATTAAGATAACAAGATAATATAATGATATCCCAACAAGTAAACAATGTTCCAACAAGGAACGATCTCCAATCTTCACCTGCAACTAGCAACGCTATAAGAAGGGATGAGCAAAGCGGTAACATAGCCAATCAACGGTTTGCTAGGACATGGTGGGTAAGAGGGTTGACATGGAAATTTGGGAAGCATGATAAGCAAGTGGTAGGCATCGTAGCATAGACATAGCAAAAGAGCGAGCATCTAGCAAAGCAAAGATAGAAGTGATTTCGAGGGTATGATCATCTTGCCTGCAAAGTTGTTAGAGTTGACTGGATCCTCGAAAGCAAACTCAACGGGCTCCTCTTTAGCGAACTCGTCTCCCGGCTCTACCCAAACAAGACAAACAAGCAAAAGGAACACAATCAACCACGTGCAAATGCTCGAACAACATGATGCAAACATGGTATGCTATGCGGGATGTGATATGTGATGCATATGCAAGATTTGACAAGGAATGATTGAACCTGGCCTCAACTTGGAAATCCAAGAGTTCCACTGGAAAGGTGAGGTGATTTCGGTTGAAATTGATATAAACAACACCGGAATCGGAGGCACGGTTTGGAAATGGCAAACAAAACAAATATGGCACCGGTCTGCGATAAATAGCAAGTAGCCATCTAAATGCATTAAGATAAATATTCTACAACACTCAAACATGGCAACAAAATACATGGCAGGGATACACTCATAAAGCTTGACAAAAGATGAACACTGAGCTACGGCCAATTCATCCATTAACAGGTTCAAACAAGCATGGAAAAAGTGCAAATGATAAACAGGTTTCAGACTTAGAGAAATTAACACAAGCCTGGAATTTCAGATCAGATAGCACACTTTGGAGCACGAAAACTATATGCTACAGGAACTTAACATGGCAAAGTAAAGCATGGCATGGAGCTACTCAAAGAGCTTACCAAAAGTCCCTTAGTGACCTTGAGCCAAAAGGGATCAGAAAATACAATTGCAAGCATGTGAACATGGCAAAAACACAATCAGGTTACAGACTTAGAGAAAAACTGGAACATGCAAAACTATTAACGAGTAGGCATATTTACGAGCTTGATGCACTCGCTACAGAGCAAGTCATGACAATCTAAACATACACCCATCAAGAATACATGTTATATAAGCTAGACATGGCAAGAACAACAACATAGCATGCACGGATCAACCACAACATCCTCGGCAAAATCGCTAACAAGTAGACAATTTGCCAGGATTCACGAAATAGCAAAAGTAGAGCTCGATTGACTCAAGCTAGGATGCTGCATAATTGCAAACAAAGACATGGATGGATAGAGCACCACAAGATTAACAAAACATCCTTACTGATCATCCTCAAAAGAGACACGGATCACTAGGAAACAACATGAACATATGGCATATTGATAAAAACAGATCAAGGACTTGGAGAAATCCTAAGTCCCTGAAATCAGCATTAACGAATGCACTACTTTGCAAGCTTGTGCTAGTCACCACACATATCACAAAAATACATGGATAGCACCTCTGGAAAGATGGCAAAGTTTATAACAAAACTCATGTAGAACTCAGGAGCATATCATGCACACATTAATCATGGCAAAAATGACAAATAGCTATTTGGTGAAGCAGATCTGATAATTATCTCAAATAGCTCTCTTCCAACAGCATTTCGAGCATCAAAATGAGCTCAAATGAAAATGATGCAATGAGATGAAATGATGTACTCTCTAAGACGAACATTTTGATATGCTACACGCCCGAAACGGAGCTACGGATGCGGAGTTACGGCATGATGAAAAACGCAGTATAATTAGGGTTTCGGGAGAAAGTCAACCGAGAGCAATATCCCAGATCTGGATCTGGCCGGGCGCGGAAATCGAGGTTCGCCGGAGTACTGAAGCTTGCCGGCGCGGGACTTGCCGGAGATGGAAGGCGTCGGCCGGGGCGGTTCGACACCGTGGAGGAGGCGGCGCCGGCGCGGTACGGTCGCCAGACCGCGGCGCGGTGCCGGGCGGCGGAAGCGGCGCGGTGGGGCGGCGCAGGAGCGAGGAGGCGGCGTCGGGCGGCGATGGCAAGGGGCGGCGCGGCGAGGCGCTCGGGAGGAGGAGGCGAGGCCCAGGCGCGGGACGGAGAGGGCCGGCCTTGGGCCCGGCGGGCCGGCGTCGGGAGGAGGCCGGCCGGGACACGTGGCACCTCCCGGTTGGCTACGGGCGGCGGCGGACGTTGTCCGGCGCGGGCCGGACACGTCCGGTGCGCGGAGGAGCTGATTTTTTTTAGGGTTAGAGGTGGAGAGATCCGAAAATTTCAGGAGTGGGTCTATATATAGGCATAGGAGGAGTTAGGAGAGTCCAAATGAAGTGCGGTTTTCGGCCACGCGGTCGTGATCGAACGCTCTAGATGATGGAGAGAGTTTTGGTGGGTTTTGGGCCAAATTGGAGGGGTGTTGGGTTGCAACACACACGAGGCCTTCTCGGTCGCTCGGTTAACCGTTGGAGTATCAAACGAAGTCCAAATGGTACGAAACTTGACAGGCGGTCTACCGGTAGTAAACCAAGGCCGCTTGGCAAGTCTTGGTCCAATCCGGTAATGTTTAATCCCCACACACGAAAGAAGGTAGAAATGACCACCGGAGGAGATAGGAGCGCCGGAATGCAAAACGGACAACGGGGAAAATGCTCGGATGCATGAGACAAACACGTATGCCAATGCAATGCACATGATGACATGATAAGAGATGCATGACAACGACAACAACACATGGAGACAAAAACCCAAACCCGAGGAAATAAAATAACTTAGCGCCGGAAACGGCAAGAGTTGGAGTACATATTAGGTAAATTACATCCGGGGTGTTACAACGGGCCTTGACCCATTAAGTTATTGACTCACCACATAACATAAAAAACATGTATATCTATACCAATATGAAGAGACCCAAAGATGTAGATTCAATTAATTTTGGTCATCAAACCATGTCAATCCAACGACCTAGATTGCTGCAATGGTGAGCTTCCAACATGTTGAGTATGCAATTGATAGCATATCAAATACAATATCTATATTAATCTCATAATTAACACCTAATTGATATCCTACCTAATATCAACGTACAGTTAATTTTTAATATCAATATACATTGCACGTGCTCATTTACTAGTAACAGAAAAATAAAAGATAGCACGAATCTTCAAGCAACAATCAATGGCCACAAAAATCGACTGACTCAAATTCAATTTTCAGGTAACTTACTTCTCGAGGTTCAATTTTGACCATAAATTTAACCAACAAGGCCGACTGTGACGGGAGCAAAAATTATATAATTGAAAACTTCTTTGAATACGAATTCATTGGTATAACTTTTGCTCCTGCTGCAGTCAGTCTCGTTGGTTAAATTTATGGTCAAAGTTGAAGCACGGAAACCGAGGACACATTATATTTTGAAACGAAGGGAATAACAAAATGAATAGTGCATGACGAAGGTTCATAAAAAAAACATAAGCATCGCACACCAAAGCGTTCGCCTTTCTTTAATCTTTCTTGAGATCATTGGTTTGGCATTACACCTTCATTGGATCATCGTTTTGACGTTGGAGTCCATCCAGATCTCAGCAGGTCAGCAGCGGCTGTGCTCATCGAGCGCGGGATGGCGTCCGAACTAGCCAGGCTTGCACTGGTCTCGGCCGCCGTGGCCGCGGCCATGACCTACGCGCGCCTCGCCGCCTCGCGCTTGGGCCCCGGCCTCCCCCGCCTCGCGGCGCTCCTCCCGGTGCTCCTCCTCCTCCCCGTGCTCCCCTTCACCTTCTCCTCCATCCACCTCCGCACCATCTCCGCCTTCTTCCTCGTCTGGCTCTGCGGCTTCAAGCTGCTCCTCCTCGCCGCCGGCCACGGCCCGCTCCACCCGGCCCTCCCAGCCGTGCGCTTCGCCGCCTGCGCCGCGCTCCCCATCAATGTCCGGAACGGAGCGCTGACCTCGCCGCGGTCCCTCTCTGCCGGGTTCCTGCTCTCCTACGCGGCCAAGGCGGCCCTCTTCGCCGCGCTCGTCTCGCTCCGTGGCCTCCGGGCGAGGATGCCGGCGTACGCCGTGGTCGCGTTCGACGGCGCGCACGTGTACCTGATGCTGGAGCTCTTCCTGGCGTCCGCCGCGGCGTTCGCCCGGACGCTCCTCGGCGCGGAGCTGGAGCCGCAGTTCGACCGGCCGTACCTGGCCTCGTCGCTCCGCGACTTCTGGGGCCGCCGGTGGAACCTCATGGTCCCCGGGGCGCTCCGGCCGAGCGTGTACCGCCCCGTGCGCGCCCGCCTCGGCTACTCCGCCGGCGTGCTCGCCACGTTCCTCGTGTCAGGCCTCATGCACGAGGTGATGTTCTACTACATCACGCTCGAGGCCGGCACGGGGGAGGTGACCGCGTTCTTCGTCCTCCACGGCGCGTGCGTGGTGGCCGAGCGGCGGTGGGTGCGGCGGGGCGGCACATGGCGGCCGCCGCGCGCGGCGGCGACGGCGGCCACGCTGGCGTTCGTGACGGGGACCGCGTCCTGGCTCTTCTTCGCGCCCGTGATACGGAGCGGGCTGGACAAGGCCATCGTCGCCGAGTGCGAGGGGATGCTGGCCTTGCTGGAGGCGGCTGTGCGGAGGCTGGCGGCACGCCTGGTTTGGACCTGATGGTGTACCTCACGAGGAACATGGCGGCAGCCGGCAGGCTGTACTTTGAGTTTGGCAGTTCCGCCATGGCGATTCCGATCGAGTTTGGTTTCAGCCAAGGGAACAATCACGTCGTGGTCCGTAAATCACGATCGATTTCGGCGCATTTCCATTCCACAGATGGCCAGATTAGAATCTCATCTCGCGGCAGTACGCGAATGCATTTTGGTCATGGGATTGTCATGTACTAGTGGTTGCTGTGGTGTACACTATACACCGCACAAACGGGAGCATCACAGGGCAAGAAAACAAGTTTCGTGATCTCGTTCTCCAGGCAGGCATATTATCGTTTCCCCTTTTGACACCCGCAAAGGGGTGCAAAGGACCATCGTTAAGCATCACGCGAATAGTATAGAACTCAATTTTTTTTTTGAAACAGTATAGAACTCAAATTGATCGTCATTCCAAAAAATTGATCGCCATTCCAGTGGAGGAAATACTTTCGTTTATTGCCGTAGTTCCCCCCGCAAAATAAATAAATAATGCCGTAGTTTGACTATTGATCTGTACTTTTACCGTCTCTAGGCTTTAACTGGATTTTATAGCAATGCTAAAGAAACATGCACACTTGTATTGAAGATCACTTCATACATGCCTGGAACCCCAGGCTTGAGAGTCGTAATGTAACCAGATAGTATTATTGCTATTTGGACATCATTGGAGGCTTGCACGAAATCCACGTGCATCATTAAAACTGCCTGAAATGGGACCAAAACTCGATAGATGAAGGATCACTCGCTCCGTCCCATGTTTTGAGGAGCATCAGGAAAGATGGGCTGTATACCATGTGCCTGCACGCTTTTCACCTAAACAAAGCAACAACATCAAGGTCCTTGCAGGGTACACCATATCTAAGATACTAGAGATGGTCAGCAACTCTGATGGTTCATCTTCCTCCTACTTATGCTTTCGGGGAAGTTCAAAATTCACAACTTCTTTAATCCGAGGATGGGTATTTAACATGAGATTCAGGCCATTGGAGATGGGATGTAAAATGAAGTGTCGCATGGATGTGCCACTGCCGGCTGATGTTGTCTCTTGCATCCTTATGCTGGTAGGTAAGATTCTAACATGATTTGTGCGGGTCGCGGTGACGTAATCTCGACGAGAAGAAACGTGAACTTCCATGTCCTGTCGGAGCTATCTTTGAACATCTCCGCAAACACCTTTCCAGCTCCATGCGGCCCTCGGATATGAAAGCCTACCTGAAATGATGCATGTGAATTTCAACTGATCAGCCAACTTCAAAGACTTGCCGCTACAACTATGTAAATTACTACGTGAATTCACATCAATGCCATCCTAGTGTCCCTTGCTTGCCCAATTAGTAGAGCATCTGAAAGCATATAAACTTGCCAGGGTCCACTACATTCTAAAACTCTCTTTACTAGTAAGTATTATCGTTAATCATGTCTCGAGACTGATTTAGAAGGAAAAAAAATCTTGTTTGCTTTCATCTCTGTTTCTCTCCCTATGTTGTCATTTGGAAGCTTGCTCCTGGCCAAGGGGAGTCATTGGTTCATTACCATATGCTGCTAACGAACTGTCAGAGAATAAGTGTCACCCTAACTGTTGCAGCCCCTCACGGTAAACTTGTCCATTTTCATTGACTTAGCTACCATTATCTTGATGTGCAAGTAAGCCGCATAATCAAAGAACACACGGCTGTAGAGACTAGAGACAGGAATTTATGCTACCTCCACATGTTCAACACCATCCTCATCTGTCCAAACCCTGTTTTGGATGCGCTGCCGAGCTGCACGGTTTCTGGATTCCGTACCATAACCAGTTATAGGGTAACCAATTTTGGCTGTAACCTGACAAACATGCGAGAGACCAAGTATACTAAGAGAGGAACAACAAATATGCCAGGGGACAACAGAAATAACACGAACAGCCACAAACCTGGCTATCACTCTGAACTCTTGCTAGAGCTTTCCCAAAAATCTTGTACCTGTAGAATGGTAGCAACATTAGGCAATTTCCCATTCACATTGCAAGGGAATAACACAGGCATTTTCCAGAAATAAGAATGGCGTAAACTACAGAGGCATGCTCAGGCATAAAGCAACAACAATAACCCTGTGATATGAAAAAAAAAACAGAGGCAGTAAAAAATACAAAACTTCTTACTCCCTCGGTCCCTCCGTTTCAGAAGACAAGGTGCATCAATTTTGTGAAAATCAAACATATATATGTTTGACCTAGACTATGGAATAAAATGTCAACATTTACAATACAATGGTTTTCTCTTAGTATATTTATTGCTGACACATGTATGCTATTTCTTCCATTGGTTTGTACTTTGTGCCAACCCCATTGCTTGGTTGATATACTTGACGGTAGATAGTCCAAACTTGCAGCAAACTAAGTGCTCTTTCATAACCAACTTTGTTGTTGGCATATCTTGGGAGTACTTATTAACCTGGTCTGCTCCTGGTACTCAGCTTCTCCCTGAAGCTGACCAAGTAAATAACTTGACAGTGGAGATTTTTTTTAGCAGGTTATCAGTCGTCGCATACTTGATAATCCTGCCTGATTTACTTATTATCTTATGTATCTGATACTCCCTCTGTTTCAAAATATAAGGTGTACTAGTTTTGTCAAAAGTCAAAGTTGTCCATGTTTGACCAAGTTTATACAATACCAAATTTGTGTCATTAGACCCATCATGAAACACATTTTCATATTTTATTGTAGTGATGGGGACTCCAAATTTTGGCAGTAAACATGCCCATATGGCCATATGTATTATCATGTTTCTTACTAATTGCGCTATTTGGCATCTTAGGTTCAATCAGAAAAACACAAAATACATACTCTTTTGGTTCAAATATAAGCTCTTTGAAAACAGAGTATCCAGCCAATGCAGCAACTCCAAGCCCAGCAAGTATTACAACACTGTAAGAGGCGCCCTCGACAAATGTCACTGGCTTCTCAGGTATATTGTAGGTAGGGGCATTAAAGGGATCTTCAACAGTCGTCAAGTCTGTTTTCTCCTGAGGATAAAGGTGGCAGTCTTCTATAAGCAATAAAAAAATGACCCAAGGTGGCATGCACCATAAGAAAAATATGTTCACGAAATAGGAAAAAGGAAACAACTATACAGAACCATATAAAGTTTCCTTTAAATTTAAAGTGTAGACGAAGAAATGCATGAACAATGGGCCTCAAAAACTGAAAATGCAGGTGTTAGGTGATTAATTTTGTTGAGGGGAGAGAAAATACACAGTACTCAGCCCTTTTGCGGCAAACTGTTGTCAATGAATAAACGAAGAGAATAGACAAGATTCCAGAGTTTCAGATAAACTGTAGTCTATAACTAACATAATTAGTTTTCCCTATTAGATCAATAATTCATGCCTTATCAAGAAATCTTGTGTAGGTAAACGAGGAGCTTGTTATCTGATATCACAACATCAAGATGCTTTATCGGAAAGACGATTAAGCACCTAGCAATTACCTATACTGATATGAACAATGAAACAGAACCTTTTCAGTATATGCAACATCGTTCTATTCTCATAGCATTTGAGCAACTCCTAACAATCTATTCTACAAAAATAGTTCGAAAGCACATTATAGGTGCTAATGCATATGCATTGATCAATAACGATGCAGCAGCTTCCTGATGCACTGATCCCAACAGCATTTAATCTTATGAACATGAAATAAAACTAGTAAAGCTTATGCATGTGTATGCACAACTGATCATTAGTCGCTACTGCAGATGGTAATGAGGGGACAATGACATGGTTAATAGTTTCCTATATTCCACAGCCAATACATAGTTTATAGTAGCATGTTCAAACAATTGACAACACTGTCAGTCACTGCTGAAAACTACCAACGGTCATCACAAGAAACCAATATTCAATAAATTAGATCAGGGAACAGAACTAGCTAACAAACCTGTTTTGGTCTTTTTTCTGAAGCTTGTGTGGAGTAAGATGCAGATGGCCTTATGAAAGAAGGAAGTACTTTGCGGTATTCTTTACGCGCTGTCAAAGGACCTGAACGGTTTGCATTGATCATATACCACCTTGAATTTTTTACAGATGATGCTGGAAGGTTTGCCAAAAGAGAACCTGCACGATATTGAAATAACTGTCAGTCCATATTTAACAACAAAGAACAGAAAAGTCAAATAGTTAGTTAACACATTTTGAATGGAAACGGGGAGCAATTCACATTGGCAGACCCAACTTAACTGAAGGATAGAACAGGCAGAACAATAATACGTAATATCCATCTACCATTAGTTTGGTACAGAAGGCAAACAAGGCAAGTTTTATATTTGCCTTCTAATTTTGCTTCTAGAGTTTTACGTTTACCTTTTCATTCTAGCTGATTTGATCAAGGGTAGAAAACTCATACTTGTACTATTGCAATTGTCAAATATTTTCAAGGAAGATTCGCTAAACAAGTGTATGGAAGCTATTCTTAATGATTCTTGTGGCAAACTGAAAAAATTACATGAATCTAAGGCATAAATTATGGATAGACACATGGTAATGGCAGAATGTGCCATTATACCATGGATTAGTTATAGCTAAAAGGTGTTAGCAGAAAACAACAAAATCCTGACTGCATTATATTCGTGCAATAGTTCTTCTGGTAAAATTGAAAATTATACATGAATTTAAGGCATAAGTTATGCAGACACATGGTAATGGCAGAATATGCCATTATACGATGGATTAGTTACAGCTAAAAGGTGTTAGCAGAAAACAACAAAATCCTGACTGCATTATATTTGTGCAATAGTTCTGGTAAAATTGAATAGCATGAACTCAAGACATAAATTACGGTGCTTTGCTATATCTGTTTGCTGTACTTTAATCCTCAATTATGTCAGAACCATTCACGAATACAAGCATGTGAAGAATGAATGTTTAAATGTATAAGAAAAATATACCATGCACAACTTCACCAGACTTTGCAAAAGCTCCCCTAAGTCCATCAGCTGCTGTTCGCTTGCCTAACCCTATAAATCATTGTTAATACTATGATAATCCAGACGTTACGTACAGCAGAAGGTTCAACATGAAAGGAAACAACTCAAACGGGGGCAACAAACATAAACTTCTAAGTGTAATAAAAGACACAAAATAGAAAGCGGAACTATATGATGAAATACATTTAACGCATTTAATTACAACTTATGATAAATTTTAAGTCTGCACTGTTACTGCAATATCTTTAAATGGTACTCACAAGAGTGTCTATATAACTACACTGGCTTTAATTGGTACTTTCTAAAGTATTTTCTGGTTTCCATGTTATAAAGTTTCTTGTGTGCACATGTAGGATAAAGCAAGAACCAAGACTGGAGAAGTTTCGGCCTCGAATATTTGGGTTTAATTTCACAATCTCCTCATGAACTGCTCACCTATTTGGTATTTGCTAGTGGGCAACATCACTGGTCTAGTTTCTGATGCTTAGTCAATCACCACCTTCGCTGCTGGTGATGGTATGTTAAATGAAAATAATAAAGTTGACAGTGAGAAGCAGAAGAAACCAAAGATGGAATAGAGGCACCTAAAGAGAAAGTGGAGTGTTGGGATTGCTATTGTAGTTAGAATCAGGATTATGCATCCTGCAAACTGGGCCGCTGTTCTGCTAGTCCATCATTGATTCAACCGATCTTTCAGTTTCAATATGTAGTCTCAGCTCAAACAGTTGAATGATAGGATCTCAGAGGAGTGGTCAGCTTCCATTCCATGATCATGCAGAATTTTATGATTCCAAGAGAAAGATGCTCATCTAACATCACAGTGCTCTGCTGTAGGCTTTGTCACAGATAAACAGAAGACCCATAGAGTTTGCCAGGACGCGGTCTGGCGTGAGACTAAATTGAACAAATGTGGTTGGATTCGTGTATAGGTCCATCTTTATGTACCATCTAAGCAAGGTATGGAGTATCTTTCACAAGGTCTAACTCTTCCAGAAAAATCAGACAATTTCATCATATGGTTCATAGTTAGCCATCCATGGATGCAGAACAGAGTTCATTTCCTATGATGGTACACATGAAATGATACCCTTTTACAACTCTCCCGCTAATTAGTTTATAAGAACCAGTTGTGCGATTAGTTTGCATCACATGAACAATGCCAGAACATGTGTATGCTTGGGTTACTCAACATAATTCATGTCTATGATTTGCAACTATTCCATGGTACCCTCTGTATGTTTTTTTTCAAGCTATTAGATCTATATAATTGAATAAAAAGGGTAATCATAAAGCACTCCGAATCCATAGAATAATGCAGGGCTTGAATAAGCAATGCTGCAACAGCACAGCTCAATATGTAAACTTTGTGAACATGCTACCAAAAAAGTTGCCTAATGTCCGAGACGCCAGCTTATATAACCAAGCCCTCACTAGAGAACTGCCCAGCCAAAACAACAGCTACCTGACCCTAGCCAATTTGTGGTAATCCCGCAAGACCACTCCCATGTTAGCAAAGCGTATATCTCTAGATGCGAAGAAAGCTGAGAGTGGTTAAGCGGAAATAATGGAAGACGGAGAAGGGGACGGGGAAGAAAGAATCAAACCGGGAACGAAGAGGCTGGCAAAGGGATCTGCCTTCGGGGGAAGGGTCGGTGGCTTCGGTGGCACCAGGGCGGATATGGAGAACAAGCGCCGGGATCCGGACCTTGCCGCAGCCGCCGCCATCGCCGCCGGGATACCTTTCGCCGTGGAAAGGCGACCGGGGGTTATTAGGGATTTCCTCCCTCCTTCCAGGGGGTTTAGACGACTTTAGATCGTTTTCCAGTTTTTTTTTCTCCTTTCTTTTTGTGATGGGATAGAGCGTTTTTCAGTTGGGCACTACGGTCGGCCGCCTCCACAGCCGTTGGATGACACTGAGACAGCCGACCGATCTATTACCAAGTCAGCCAGCCTTTGGCATAAGCACTATGTTGTGCTCGCTTGGTTTGCAACAAACACCTTGTTGCAATGGTCAAATTGTTTCATACGGTTGCGATCCGTCCGCTCTACCGCCTAGTCAGTCATAACCTTAACAATGGTCAAACGGTTTCGTAAACGCGCGCGCGAGAGAGAGAGAGAGTTTATGCTGGAAGGAAGAGATGGGGATGTTGCTTCCCTTTTAAGATAAGGTCGATGGGGAAGCCATGTGTGGGGTCTACAAGGACGTGGCGTGCCCTAGGGAGGCGTCGATGCCCGCGCTATTATCAGTCGGCTGTGGCTAAGCATTCTCCCTTTCCAATTTGTTTGAGCTTTCACATCAGCTTGAAGAAAACCCCGGTGTCTAGCCCAGTAACTAGCTTCGGCTTGCTTCTACCACCAGCAGGTGGATGTATGTGCGCTAGTGACACGTATCCCTTAGATCGCTTAATAGTGTCAAAAGGTGGGCCAACCTATTAGGAACCACCAGCACTTCGCCAATAGCAGGAGCGAGAAGGTTCCTTGTTGGTTTTAGAAATTTTTCATGTGTTTCTTTTTCTTTTTTTCATCATTTTTTTTTCTATTTTTCTGCGTTAAAAGTGTAACTAACCCCTGGATGGTTTTGGTAATTCATAACAACATATATCTCATTGAACTAATGTCTATTCAAGATAAATATTTCAAATGTTTAATGATTGTCATGACATGGACTAGAGATGTAGACCCCTCAAAAAGCTAAGGACAAGGATTGGCAAAAGTTTAAGACTCTACATTTTTTAAGTGATCCAAGATCACATTAAGTCCATAAAAAGCCAATACTATTAAAAGGGGATGAGGTGTTGCTTAATAATCTATTTGCTCAAAGTGCTTAGTAATATTGCTCCAAAACCTTCAGGCACTTTCTCTATCCAAATATGTCCAAACCCAAATTCCCAACTCGGCCCCACCAAAACTTCTCCTAGCAATCTGCCAAAGGCTGCTACAAGAACTAGGAAGAATAAGAATTCAGATGATGAAGATGAAGACTCGGTGGCAAGTGAGGCTACATCTAAGAAAAGAGTTGTGCTAAGGAAAGAGTATGGTACTTCTGCCAGCACCAGGCCAAGTGCCAAGGACAGGACAACTATGAGGAAAGTTCCTCTATCAAAGTCTAGCAAAGCCTCAGCTCCCAAAGAAACCATGACTTTCACACTTGAGGAGCCGAGTGATGCAGAGGCTGATGCCAGCAAGAAGAAGAGGCCAAGGAAGACAACTGCTTGTGTCATTGGCAAACCCTCCATGATAGAAGATGATCATGATGATGAGGAGGAGGATGAGGAACCTACTGCTGATGCACCACCAGCAAAGACTCAGAAGCTCATGTCAGATGTGATTAAGTCTGCCGCTCCCTTCAAACCCAAGTCCAAGCCCAAGGCACCAACTCCCAAGATATCTACCAGGAACATCTCTGCAAATGAGAAGAATAAGGCCCTAGTGCCTGAGGTTGAGATTGATGATGAGCCACTGATACGTCCATTTTGCATCATGCTTTTGTATCGATATTTATTACATTATGGGCTGTTATTACACATTATGTCACAATACTTATGCATATTCTCTCTTATTTTACAAGTTTTGCATAAAGAGGGATAATGCCGGCAGCTGGGATTTTGCGCTGGAAAAGGAGCAAATATTAGAGACCTATTCTACACAGCTCCAAAAGTCCTGAAACTTCACGGAAGACGTTTTCAGAATATATAAAAAATACTCAGCGGGAGAAGTTCACCAGGGGGGCCACACCCTGCCCACGAGGGTGGGGGGCGCGCCCTACCCCCTGGGCGCGCCCCCCTACCTCGTGGGCCCCCTGGTGGCCCTCCGGTGGCCATCTTCTGCTATATGAAGTCTTTCGATGGGTAAAAAATAAGAAGCCATCTTCTCCGACGAAACTCCGCCGCCACGAGGCGGAACCTTGGCGGAACCAATATAGGGCTCTGGCGGAGCTGTTCTGCCAGGGAAACTTCCCTCCCGGAGGGGGAAATCATCACCATTGTCATCACCAACGCTCCTCTCATCGGGAGAGGGCAATCTTCATCAACATCTTCATCAGCACCATCTCCTCTCAAAACCCTAGTTCATCTCTTGTATCCAATTCTTGTCTCCAGGTCCGGGATTGGTACTAGTAGGTTGCTAGTAGTGTTAATTACTCCTTGTAGTTGATGCTAGTTGGTTTAATTGGTGGAAGATCATATGTTCAGATCCTATATGCATATTAATACCCCTCTGATTATGAACATGTTTATGCTTTGTGAGTAGTTGCGTTTGTTCCTGAGGACATGGGAGAAGTCTTGCTATTACTAGTTATGTGAATTTGGTATTCGTTCGATATTTTGATGAGATGTATGTTGTCTCTCCTCTAGTGGTTTTATGTGAACGTCGACTACATGACACTTCACCATTATTTGGGCCTAGAGGAAGGCTGAAAGTGCATTATATCGACTAGAGGGGGGTAAATAGGCGATTTTTATGAAATTCTTCACTGAGGAATTTGTCGGTGAGGAAATTCCTTAGCGAAGAACTACTAGCAGTGGAATAAGTACTCAAAAGTAAACATAACAGAATACAAGCATAGTCATCATGATGAAATGAAGACAGGCACAGAGTACAGGAAACGTAATCACAGGATAACACAGGATGAAGACAAACAGACTGAAGAAATTAAACTGAGGAAATTGAGAAAGTCTTCAGTCAAAGTCTTCAAACACAGATATGAACAAGCACACAACACAGTTATGAGGAAATGAAAGAGTTGACGAAATAGAACCAGTAAGCTTGGTGAAGACAATGATTTGGTAGACCAGTTCCAACTGTTGTCTCAGTTGTACGTCTGGTTGGAGCGGCTGAATATTTAAACTCGAGGACACACAGTCCCGGACACCCAGTCAAGGACACTTAGTCCAAGACACCCAGTCCTCACCGTATTCTCCTTGAACTAAGGTCACACAGACCTCGTCCAATCACTCGTGGTAAGTCTTCAGGCGACTTCCAAACCTTCACAAACTCGGTCACTCGGCGATCCACAATTCCTCTTGGATGCTCTAGACCATGACGCCTAACCGTCTGGAAGAAGCACAGTCTTCAAAGGTAACAAGCGTTGGATCCACTCAGGATCAATCTCTTCAGTGATGCTCAATCACTTGGGGTTTGTAGGTGTTTGGGTTTTGGGTTTTTGGTTTTTCCTCACTTGATGATTTTCGCTCAAAGTCCTCGGAGGATGGGTTGCTCTCAAATGACAAGTGTCAGTTTCTCTCAGAGCAGCCAACCAGCTAGTGGTTGTAGGGGGCCGGCTATTTATAGCCTAGGGAGCAGCCCAATATGATAAGACATAAATGCCCTTCAATGATATGACTGTTAGGTGGATAGATATTTTGGGACAGCTGGCGCATAGCACAGCAACGGTCAGAATTTTGAATAGTAAAATCCTCAGGGCTATCATGTTCCTCACTGTGTAGGCAATCCGCACTGGCGAATTCCTAACTCCTCAGTCAGGATAAATTCCTCAGAGACCAGAAGAACTTCGTCTCTGTCACTGAAGAAATTGACTAAACTGTATGAGATTTTCAATGGCTTCACTCGAAGGGATTGGTAGATGTAGGATTTTGAGTTGAGCATCACATGGAAATTTTTCCTTAGTATTTCCTCGACCCCCTTTAATAGTACGGTGTTTCCTATGACTCAAGAAAGAGAAAAACAAAACTACGAAAACAAGTCTTCTCGCTTCATGTTTCTCGAAAGAATATCAAGTCTTCACAGACACGCCAATTTCTTCACTTTCAAAGTCTTCATAAAAGTCTTCAGAAATACCAAAAATCTTCAGTCGAAGATATTCATTTTTAGGGGTCGACTTCTCCTGTAAATATCAAACTCCTCATAGACTTATAGACCTGTGTACACTCACAAACGCATTAGTCCCTTAACCTATAAGTCTTCAATACACCAAAATCACTAAGGGGCACTAGATGCACTTACAATCTCCCCTTTTTTGGTGATTAATGACAATATAGGTTAAGTTTTCAACGGGGATAAACATATGAAGTGTAACTACTGATATTGAGGAATTTGATTGCAAGATATAGAAGAACTCCCCCTGAAGATGTGCATAGTGAGGAATTTGCTTTTGAAGCAATGCACACTTGAAGAGTTGAATCATGGAGATCTCCCCTTATATCTTGTAATTCATACGCGCATTTAACATATAATATGAAGAATTTAAAATGCATGATGAAATATGGTGCCTGATGAAATTCAGCATGCGTGCAATAATATTTAACGAGGAATAAGCATGCAGAATAGTGCATCAAAAGTATCCGAGCACAGTGCATCAAAAGTATCAGAGCACCATCGGGTTTAAGATTACAGCTCGATCCAATAAAGTTTCAAAAGAACGAGAGTTGTAACTTAGCAAAAAACGCCCATATAGTAGACCCGCTTGAAGACTAACTCATATTTCTCCCCCTTTGTCATCGAATGACCAAAAGGATCGAAAATGAGGACTAACGCCCCTGAAGATAATCATGTTGATGAAGGAGCGCCAGCGTTGTTGGGGTCGTTGGTTGATGTAGGGCCTGCCGCAGTGTCGTCCAAATCTTCATGTTCATCAGTGTCGCGCGATGAAGAAAATGAGCCGGCCACCAGAGAAGGAACTTGGACCTTCTTGAATTTCTTCGGTGGAGGTGCAGACCAGTCAAAATCTTCTTTGAGACCCATGTTCTTCAGATCTTCTTCACCATATAGATGTGACAGGATTGCCCAGGTGCGACCGAAGACTTGATGGAGGTACTAGTGGTTTTTCTTCACTGCATTGTGTGTGACAGTCATGTTGTGAAGAAGTGAACCAAACTGACGCTTAACCCATTTGTGATTTTGATCCACCTTCTGGTGAAGACTAAGCAGAAGTTCACGGTCAGTCATCACGCGCGGAGCAGTGGCTTGAGGAGTGGACTTGGGGTGCATTGGCAGAGTCATGTGTGACAGAGTCATCATTGGTGGAATAAGATGCAGCTTTGCGAAACTGACCATCCAATGGACGAATGCCTTCATCTATTACAGCTGGTGCCTTGCCCTTTCCATCAATTGAGGAATATGTCTGCTTGAGGACTTCAATTGGGGGCAAGTAGCTGAGGTGATTCTGGAAATCAGCTTTGTAGTTGAGTGAAGACCTTGTCCCGAGGAATCTCATGATCCAAGGTGCATAAGGCTTCAGCTCAAACGGAGACAGTGCAACATTGGCCATAGTCCTCATGAAGAAATCGTGATAATTGACAGGAATGCCATGAACGATGTTGAATACCAGATTCTTCATGATACCAACAATTTCCTCATCAAATGAGTCATGGCCTTTTATAGGACTGATTGTCCTTGTAAGAATATGATAGACAGTTCTGGGCACGTACAGCAATTCCTTCACGAGGAATTCGGTTCTTAGTTCTTGACCTGGCTTCAAAGGTTTCATCAGCACCTGCATGTAATGATGTGTGAGCTCAGGTTCACTGTAGATGCAGCGAGCTTCTTCAAGGGGAGGACTGAGTGGTAGAGCACGAAGCAATTCAGAGGCTAGTGCAGTGTAGTGAGTGTTTTCAGACATCCAGTCCAGCACCCATGAATTCACATCTTCAGCATCTCCGGTGATGTGCAGTGTTGCATAGAATTGAAGAATCAGTTCTTCATTCCAATCGCAGATGTCAGAGCAAAAGTTGAGCAGTCCAGCGTCGTGAAGAACACTCAGGACTGGTGCGAAGCATGGTAGAGATTCCATATCCATGTGAGGAATATGCTCATGGTAGAAAATCTTCTCCTTGTTGAACAGCACTGAGGAATAGAAATTGGCTTGACTGGCAGTCCAGAAACGCCTCTTCCTAATGCGAGCAGAGTCATATGGGTTGTAATCTTCGAAGAAGACGTGCTCACCAAAGAAATCATTAGCCTTGAACTTTTGTTTGCATGAGCATGGATCCTCTGGCTTCGGCAGAGGAGTGTCAGTGAGTTGCATCACGACCTCAGGAATCTCAATCGCAGGTTCTTCAGGCTGAGGAATTTCTGGTTCCTCCTCAGTGGCAGTCTGCGTAGTTGGTTGTTCAGCAGCAGTAGTTTCTTCAGTGCTAGTGGCTGGAATTTCCTCATGGATAGATGCAGTGGGATGAGTTTCTTCAGAGCCCAGGTGAACAGTTTGTGTGGGGGACTGAGGAATTTGCTGTAGAGGGATGAACATTGGAGAGTTTGGATGCTGACTTTCCCAGAATTCATCACTGATTACGGGTGTGGAGCAGCCAATGTCCACATCTTCATCTTCCATTTTTTCAACGCCAGCCTCTTCAGCTGTGAACTGAGGCATAGGCGAGGAGATAATAGGTGTTGAAGGGATAGAATCCACTTCAATTTCTTCATCGATTGGTTCAGACGAAGCAGCAGAAGGAGTTTCTTCATCAGATCCGCTAGGGATCACATATTCTTCATCAGAAGGAACGAGGTCCTTTGATGGCCTGGTTGAGATGGGAACAACATCAATCGGATTTGCAAATGAGCTTGTCATAGGCTTCATTTTCTTCGGAGCTAAAGAATCTGAAGCAGGTGATGTTTTCCTTTTCTTCACTGCAGCACGCTCTGCAGCCTTGGTCTTCTTCACATCTGATGCAGATGGAAGGATTGGAGTTGAAGTTGGTGCAGGAGCAGCTGAGGAATCTGGTTGATTTTCTTCAGGCGCAACTGATGCAGTTGCCCTGAGTTCTTCAGTTTCTTCAGGCACACCACTAGTGGGTGCCCTGGCAATTTCTTCAGCGGCTGGAATGCAGTCATCAGCCCTGGAACTCACATTATCTTCAGCAGCCTGATTGTCATCAGTGGTGCTGGCATTTTCTTCAGTAGGCTGAGCAGATGCTTCAGCCTGAGGAATTTCCTGTTGCATTGGGGCTGCAACATTGGAAGTGAAGTTATCCGCAAGTTTCACAAAACAAACCTTGGCTCCAAGCCAATCAGCGCGATATGCATCAAAGTCATCACTGAATTTCTTAATCTCAGTCTGAATAGTGACAAGTTCTTCAGTTGTCATAGAGACAACGTTTTTCTTCAGATAGCGCTCTTTCTTGTACTGTGCTTTCTTGATCTGCCTGGTCTTCTCAAATTTCCACTTTTCTTCTTGAATGAAGTGGGTCAGCATGTGACTCTGGCCAGGAGTCAGCTTGAAGTCAGGCAAGGGAGTGTTGGGGTCCTTGTGCCAATCATCAATGTAGTCGAGGATCAGCTTGAGATCCAAAAGCATTGGCACCTCTGATCCTTTGGCTCTAGCGGCCCTGACTTGCCTGTCTCTGATGATTTCTGCAAGTTCATCATCATCAGCTTCGTCTTCATCAGACGGCACTTGGAAAGCGACTTGCTTCTTTTGAGGACTTGGGCGTGGACCTCATCCAGCAGTGACCTTTGTCTTCAGCAGTGAGGGACCAGCTGAGGAACTTGGTGCAGTTGAGGAGCTAGCTGAGACACCTGAGGCAATGGAGATGCCGGCAGTCCTTTGGCACGAAGCGAGATGCACAGGTGCTGAGGATTTGGTCGGAATAGCTGAAGGCTTTGGCGGAGGAGCTGAGGACTTTGGAGAAACAGGAGCAGCATGAGGAATTGGCCGTGAGGGCTTTGATGATTCTGGCTGTGAGGGCATTGCTGAGGAAGCACTTGGATTGCGCGCAGGCTTCTTTGACATAGCCTTCTTTGGCTTGATAGCAAGGACCTCAGCAGAGGCAGCAACAGCAGCAGAGTCTTCATTGAATTTCCTCACTGCTTCTTTGGCCTGCTTAGCCAAATTGCCTTGGCGCTTGGCCCATTCATCAGGATAGTCCTCACCGCGCTTGAGGCTGGTGGGATCAACAATTTGGCCAGGTGCCAATGGTGCTCTTGGGCATGGAGGATTGAGTGCGAATTTCTTCATATACTTAGGAGTGACATATCTGTACTCCCTCCATTCTCTTGCCCATCTCCTCTCTATCTTCTGAATGCGCACTTTGCGCTCATTTTTGGTTTCCTCAGTAGGTGTGCAGTACCCAGCATATATGTCATCAGGGATTTCAAACGCTGTATTTACCTCAGGCCTCTTTCCTCCCTTCTGTGGCCTTTTACCATCAGCCATTTTCTTCAATTGAGGAATTTGAACAATCGAATTCTCTGAAGAAGTATGCAACTTTTCTTCGAGGAACGCTAAAAATGAGTTAAGTTGATGAGAACCTAGTGATTCAGTAGCTGACATGTGTACCTGTGAACAGAGTATAGTTGCGAGGAATTTGGAGAGGTCATATGCGTTCTCAGAAGGTTTTTCAAAATGAACAAGTTTGAGGAATTTGACCAGATGAGTCTTGAAGATTTTCACTAAGCGTTCTTTGTCTTAGGTTCCAGAGTTGTATAGATCGAAGATCCACACAATTGAGGAATCTTGAAGAAAAATGATGCTTAGAGAAACGAATCAAGAACGGATGACTTGTGAGGTGTTCAGTGTGTGAAGATATGAAGAAAAACACTTTTGAAGATTTTGTAGATAATCATTCGAATCAACGAGGGCAGTAAAAGTAACTTTTAATTACCCTGGACGAAGAACACGACGAACTAGAGTGAGGAGATGTGAAGTTCGTCTGTGCAGATCTTCCACGCCCTAACTTGGCGGAGGAAGACGGCTACGGCGGCGGTGGAGTGAAGATGTCCGCGGTCGGCGCGAGTACGTCGAGGACGAGGTCGAGGCAGTGAAGCTCTTCCTCACCGGCAGCGATGAAGTAGCGACGGCGCTAGGGTTTGAGAAGCTCGAGCTGGAGAGAGAGGTCGAGTGGAGTAAAAGAAGTGAGGAAGGGAAGGAGGGGTATTTATAGCCACGGTGAAAAAAATGCTCGCCCGAAGAAATTGGACGAACGTGCCCCTGACCCTTCTCATTCGCATGACATGTGTCACCCACGTAGTGAGAGGTGGAGATCGTGTTAGATCGTGGGTGAGTGGATAAGTGTATCGTGGGATGCGGAACGGTTTGAGCGGCAAAACCGAAAATTTCAATAAGATAGGTTTTAAAGTTCCGTTCGCAATTTCTTCAGCTGACAAGGACACAGTGAAGATTTTGAACGAGTTTCAAATAGAATGCACATGAAGAATTTGTGAACAGATTGGGTTGAGTATAGCATAGAGGGGAAGGATCCGATCACATTCACTTAGCAGAAAACCAACTTGAAGAAATAGCAATAAGTGAATGCTGTAGAGGACATAAACTCATATATATATATATATATGTATAGCCAATGAAGAAAAATGATGGAACCAGTGAAGACTATGCAAAGTTGAAGAATATGAATAATTTGAGGAATTTCAACTTTTGGTGGTGGCGTGACCCACCGTATAAGAATGATGATTTCAGATACCGCGTACAATTATTGTAGGGTTCTGAGAATCAAATTCTTCATTAATTTCTTCACACTAAGAGTGTTATTCTTCATTGATTGAAGAAAAACGTTTCTTCATGTGTTGCACATCTAAGTCATCAATTTTGCATAAGTGTTAGGATGAGTGTCCTTTTCACAGAACATTCGAAGATTTTAGGATATTTAGCTCACACCGCAACTTGCTAAATCTCTTCTCATCCAAGGGCTTTGTGAAGATATCGGCTAGCTGTTCTTCAGTCTTCACATGCTCAATAGAAATGTCGCCTTTCAACACATGATTATTAGAATTCATTTCAGAAGGTGGGAGGGTGGGTCGGGGGCTCGGGTGTGCTGGGCGCACGCCGGAAGAAGGTGGGGAGGGTGGGGCGGCTCGTGGGTGGAGGGTGAGGAGGTTGGGCACGAGCGTGGGGAGGAAGCGGGGTAGTGGTGGTGTTATCAGAATAACAGATTTTGTTAGCAGAATAAGGGTCTTAAGGGTGTTATTAGAATAGACCCACCCTCCCACCTTCTCCGGCGTGGCGCCCCACCCGAGCTGCCGCCCCACCCTCCCCACCTTCTCCGGCGTAGTGCATCCACCGAGCCGCCGTGCCACCTTCCCCGGCCGCTACGCCACCCCGGCTCCTTGCTGCCCCATATCTTTCCCCAATGCACAACCACCTCCCGTCCCAGATCCATGGTCGCCGCGCCACCCCGACCAACTACCAACCGCGCCGCCGTGCCCCTCCCACTCTCCAGCATGGCCAGATCCCATCCAAATCCTCCCCTTCCAAAGAAAACCACAGCCACCCCCAGATCCCCACCGTGATTCCCCTTCTGCTGCTTCCACCTTCTCCTTCCGGCCACCCCTGCCGCCGCACCGGCCACTCCCCAGCGCCGCCGCCTCCTAACCTTGCGTCGCCGCCTTCCCGCGCGCCGTCGCCTCCGGGATCCGCTCCAGCCTGGTCGCTGCTAGATGGCATCGCCATCACATGATGCAGGGAGCTCGGGTCACCGATGGTCTTCCTCTACTGGATCCCCTCCAACAAGTTCCCCTGCCTCCCCTCCCCTCCGACGAGCTCTCCTACATCCCCTCCCCCCATGTGAGCTGCCTTGAAGGCGGTCGAGGCTCCCGATGCAGTTCGATTGGTGGTGTGGTGCGGTGGGTGCGGCTTGCAGCTCGGAGAGAGCGGGCATGCAGTTCATTTGCCCATCTGCAGTGTGGTTTGCCTGGTTCGACCACCACGAGCTGCTCTTCACTAGCAAAAAGACTCCGACCAGCAAAAAATTCTTCATCGTCCAGCGCGGGATGCAGCCCATCGGGGCGGCGATGTGCGGTCCACGACAAGCCCCAATGCAGTGCAGTATGTTATCTGAGAAAAGGCCCAAACCTCACTTCGTTTTTGTTGTTGCTATAGTTCACTTTTTTGATTTTTGATAGGGAAAATCAAACCCACAACAGTTTACTATTCATGTTCTTCGGTTCAGTTTGCCAACTTTTTGCAGTAGAGGAAAAACATCAAAAAAGAGAAAAAAAGTGTATTGTGCTCCTGGCGATCAGTGCGGTGCTCCTGATGCAGTTTGACAGCTCACAAAAGCAGTCCACAACGCCAGCATCATGTTTGAGAAAAGTTCTTTTTTGTTGCAGATTTTGGATGAGCATCTGCCATGCGGTTCCAGCGCAGATGAGGTTCCGGCGCGGTCCACTAATTTTTTGCTTGCAGTGTAGTGTGGTGAAATTATACTCGTCCTCCCCCGTCATCCTCACCACTTTATACTTAGTCCGATGCTTGCAGTGTGGTGTGGATTTTTTTGTATAAAGATTATAGGGACTCATTTGATTGCAGCGAAACATGGTGATGTTCAGGCATGAGCATGCAGTTTTGACCATGTGGACATGCAGTGCAAAAATGGTGTTTTCCGTGTTTGATGATTTTATGTATAAAAGTTATATGGACTCGTTTGAAAATTGTTTACCAAAGAAGTTCATTTTGAGTTGTGTTGCATCTCATTTCCCTCGACCATGTGGTTCGCTTCTTCGCACGTGTACAGCTCGCCAATGTGGAAACCCAAAACTCCAAACAGAAAAAAGAAAGAAGGAAATGAAGTGCAAACATGTGTTAAATGAAAAATTGTAGAGAAACAACAAAAAAAGTAATGTTGTTCACTTGACCATTTGATGCAGTGCGGTTTTCTAACTGAAGCAGCGTGGTCAGGTGTCTAGTGCGGTTTTCTAACTGAAGCAGCGTGGTCAGGTGTCTGATGTTGTTCATCTTCTAAGTGACCATTTGATGCAGTGCGGTTTTCCAACTGAAGTAGTGCGGTCGGGTGTCTGATGTTGTTCATCTTGTAATTGCAAAGAAAAAATGTTACCGAAACGACAAATAAAGTAATGCGGTTCACTTCTCCATATTTTTGGGGTTCACTTACGCCCGATGTAAAGTCCGGTCCACTTCCTTGCATGAGAAAATTTACGTGTAAATAGAAGAAATCAAGCAGTTCGCTTGCCCATCTGATGGGGTGCGGTTTCCCATCCAAAGCAGTGTGTTTTTCTGTCCGATGCGGTTCACTCGTCAATATTAGTGTCGCAAAAAACAGAGTGTCCGCGTTTTCGTATTTTTAAAACTGCTCTTAAACCATAAGGAATTAGAGAGAGTGTTCTACATGAAAAAGTTGCGCCTCGGCGATATCTTCCCAACGGCATATCATTTGAATCATTTCGACAACTGGTTTGTAAAAATTTCACGAAAAACGGCCGCTGCCTCTCGTCATCCGCCGCACGATTTTCAAAATTAACTTAAAACTGTAAGGAATCTTAAAACCATTTCTACATATGGAAGTTGCACCTTGTCCATATCTTTCCAAGGACGTATTACACGCCTCGTTTCGACAAACGGTTCAAAAACTAGAGCAAAAACAGTACCGAAAATTAAAAAATAAAAAAAAACAGAATTCCGCGATTTAGTAAATTTGAAACTGCTCTTAAACCGTAATGAATTAGAGAAAATAATAGTTATGAAAAAGATGTGCCTCGACGATATCTTTCCAACAACGTATCATTTGCTTTATTCCGATCAGCGGTTTTGAAAAAATCACGAAAATACGATCGCTGCCACTCATCATCCGCCGCACTATTTTTGAAACTGCTCTTAAACCGAGAGGAATCTCGAAAAGTGTTCAACATGGCGAAGTTGCGTCTAATCCATAGCTTTCCAACGGTATATCATACGGCTTGTTCTGATAAACGGTTAAAAAACTAGAGCAAAAAGAGTTTGAAAAAACACTGCGTACAATTTTTTACGATACGAAGTTCACTAGTCTGTGTGATGCAGTGCTCTAGCTAAAGAAAGTGCAGTGCCCTCACGTTGAGCATGCAGTGCGGAAGTGTTATCAGAATAGTTATTCTGATAATATTATCAGAATAGACGGGCTGTATATATATAGCCAATGAAGAAAAACGACGAAACCAGTGAAGACTATGCAAAGTTGAAGAATATGAATAATTTGAGGAATTTCAACTTTTGGTGGTGGCGTGACCCACCGTATAAGAATGATGATTTCAGATACCGCGTACAATTATCGTAGGGTTCTGAGAATCAAATTCTTCATTAATTTCTTCACACTAAGAGTGTTATTCTTCATTGATTGAAGAAAAACGTTTCTTCATGTGTTGCACATCTAAGTCATCAATTTTGCATAAGTGTTAGGATGAGTGTCCTTTTCAAAGAACATTCGAAGATTCTAGGATATTTAGCTCACACCGCAACTTGCTAAATCTCTTCTCATCCAAGGGCTTTGTGAAGATATCGGCTAGCTGTTCTTCAGTCTTCACATGCTCAATAGAAATGTCGCCCTTCAACACATGATCATGAAGAAAATAATGACGAATCTGAATGTGCTTTGTCTTCGAGTGCTGAACTGGGTTGTGAGCAATCTTGATGGCACTCTCATTGTCACAGAAGAGAGGCACATTCTTCATGTTGACGCCGTAGTCCTTGAGAGTTTGCTTCATCCATAGCAATTGGGCACAGTAAGAACCAGCGGCAATGTACTCAGCTTCAGCAGTAGATAGTGATACGCAGTTCTGTTTCTTCGAGGACCAACAGACCAAAGATCATCCGAGGAAATGACATGTACCAGATGTTGACTTGCGATCCACACGATCACCAGCATAGTCAGAGTCAGAATATCCAACAAAATCAAAAGCCGAGCCCTTGGGGTACCATAATCCAAGTGTTGGTGTGTGAGCTAGATATCGAAGAATATGCTTCACAGCTTTATGGTGTGATTCCTTCGGTGCAGCTTGAAATCGGGCACACATGCAAACACTAAGCATTATATCTGGCCTAGATGCACATAAATATAATAAGGAACCTACCATGGAGCGGTATACCTTATGATCGAAGTCAATACCATTTTCATCAGTGCACAGATGGCCATTTGTGGGCATAGGAATTTTGACGCCTTTGCAATCTTGCATGCCGAATTTCCTCAGTACATCCTTGAGGTATTTCTCCTGAGATATGAATATGCCATTGTGTTGTTGACGAATTTGAAGACCTAAGAAGAATTTCAACTCTCCCATCCTAGACATTTGATATTCTTCACTCATCATATAGGCAAATTCATCACTATAACGTTGGTCAGTACAGCCAAAGATAATATCATCAACATATACTTGGCACACAAACAATTCACCATCATATGATTTAGTGAAAAGAGTAGGGTCGAGTGAACCGGGTTTGAAGCCTTTCTTCATGAAGAGTTCCTTCAAGGTATCATACCAAGCCCGTGGGGCCTACTTGAGGCCATAGAGGGCCTTGTTGAGTCTGAAGACTTTGTTAGGATTCTTTGGATCTTCAAAACCTGGGGGTTGAGCAACATATACTTCTTCCTCAAGCTTACCATTGAGGATTGCACTTTTCACACCCATTTGATATAAAGTGATATCATGATGGTTAGCATAAGCAAGTAATATGCGAATAGCCTCAAGTCTAGCAACATGTGCAAAAGTTTTATCGAAATCAATTCCTTCAACCTGTGTGTAGCCTTGAGCTACAAGCCGTGCCTTATTCCTCACCACAAGGCCATTTTCATCTTGCTTGTTGCGGTAGATCCACTTTGTGCCGATGATATTGTGCTTGCAAGGATCTGGACGTTTGACCAGTTCCCAGACATTGTTATGCTCGAACTGATGTAATTCCTCTAGCATGGCCTGAATCCACTCAGTCTCTAGAAATGCTTCATCTACCTTAGTGGGCTCTGTAATAGATACAAAAGCATACTGCCCACAAAAGTTAGACAAATGTGAAGCTTTTGAGCGTGTGTGAGGACCTGGCGCTTTGATGTCATTGATGATCTTTTCAACTTGCACTTCTTTTGCAATGCGAGGATGAGCTGGTTGTTGTTGAAGAATTTGATCAGCGCTTTCTTCAGCACCATTTTCTTCAGAATTTTCTTCAGGTGCATTAGCTCGACGTTCTTCATGTTCTGGAATGAATTCTTTAGTAGATTCTTCAGTAGGAATGACATCCTCAGTAGCCTTGAACTTGATAGTTTCCCCAGGTGCTGGTTCATCTATCACAGTAGGTAGGTGCTCTCTTTGCGAGCCATTAGTTTCATCGAACCGCACATCTACAGTTTCAACAACTTTGTGAAGAACGTTGTTGAAGACTCTGTAGGTGTGCGAGTCCTTTCCGTAACCAAGCATAAAACCTGCTTTCAGTGCAAATTTTGAGTTGTGATGAGGATCTCTAATCCAACATTTAGCACCAAAGACTTTGAAATAACCTACATTGGGTTTCTTATCAGTGAGGAGTTCATAGGCAGTCTTTTTGAAGAATTTATGAAGATATACTCTGTTGATGATGTGGCACACAGTATCAATTGCCTCAGTCCAGAAACGACGAGGCGTTTTGTATTCATCAAGCATAGTGCGAGCCATCTCAGCAAGAGTCCTGTTCTTGCGCTCCACGACGCCATTCTGCTGAGGAGTGTAAGGAGCAGATAACTCATGAGTAATACCAAGTTCATCAAGATAGTCATCGAGATCAGAATTCTTGAACTCAGTGCCATTGTCACTTCTGATGTGCTTGATCTTCACACCAAAGTTGGTTGAAGCCCTCGAGGAAAATCGTTTGAAGACTTCTTGCACTTCATGTTTGTAAGTAACAAGGTGTACCCATGTAGCGAGAATAATCATCAACAATAACAAAGCCATATTGAGATGCTTCATTTGAAATAGCAGAATAATGATTAGGACCAAAGAGATCCATGTGAAGCAATTCAAATGGGCGAGTGGTGGTCATGATAGTCTTCGCTGGATGCTTGGCCTTGGTCATCTTCCCAGCTTCACAGGCTCCGCATAGGTGATCCTTGAGGAATTTGACATTCTCGATGCCAATGACATGTTTCTTCTTCGCAAGCGTGTGCAAATTCCTCATGCCTGCATGACCAAGTCGTCGATGCCAGAGCCAGCCTTCTGAAGCTTTTGCAAGTAAGCACACGGCTGGTTGTGGTCCTGTAGAGAAATCAACAATATACAGGTCTCCTCTCCTAAAGCCTTCAAAGACTTTGGAATTGTTAGCTTCCATAACCACAACACAACAGTACTTGCCAAAGACAACAACCATATCAAGACCACAAAGCATTGAGACAGACATAAGGTTGTATCCTAAGGACTCAACAAGCATGACTTTGTCCAGGTGTCGATCCTTTGTAATCGCAACCTTACCTAGATCCAATACCTGACTTTTGCCTTTGTCAGCAAAGATGATATGCTTCAGATGCGACGGAGATAATGGAGCATCCATCAATAGATTCTCGTCACCAGTCATGTGGTTTGTACATCCACTATCGAGGACCCACTCAGTGGCTTTGGGTTGATCATCATGCAGATGAATTAGTGCAGCTTACAAACTCATATACTTCATCAGTGAAGAATATGACATCAATTCATCAGATCAATTTCATCAAGTAAGAGAACTGATAAAGCAATATGAGGACGTGAGAAATGAAAGTTCATTTCTTCATGATTAGCCTACGTCCTATCAGGCAAGCTCAGGTCTCCAGCAAATTCTTCAGACGATTACGTGCGTCTGGAGACCTGACCCTGCAGAAGAGATTAGCTCTTTTTCTTCACCACCCACATCTGAAGGGGTGGCAAAGAGCTCATCATTCTGCGAGCTCCATACGAGAAGGATGGCATAGAAGCCAGTTCATTTGTTTCACATAAGAGGGGTTAGAGTAAGCATAAGAGTATGGAGAGAAATTCTTCGAGGACTTATGGACATAATGATTTGAAGAATAATGCATATATCCATAATCCTTAGATCTTCCCTGCGAAACAGACGGGTTAGCACGATGATGTTCATATGAGGACTTTGCTCCATATGAAGAATTCGATCTGGGGTTCCTATTCTTCACAGGTGGCGTCATGATGACATTCACCTAAAGATTTTTAAGAAATCTTTTGGGAACCCAGATTTTCTTCATAGGGGAGTCGTTCCTGCAGTTAGTGCCAACATATCTAGCAAATACTTCACCATTTTGATTTTTGAATAGCTTATAGTTGGAGTCAATTGACTCATCATCAGAATGAGGAGATTCACATACAAATCCAGATAAGTTAGATGGATCAACTAGAGGTCCCTTTGCAGCAACCCATGTAGTTTTGGGGTACTACTCAGGCTTCCAATATGTACCATCAGCATTGAGTTTCCTCTCAAAGGCGATACCCTCTTTCCTAGGGTTCCTGTTGAGGATCTGCTTTTTAAGCACATCACAAAGAGTCTGATGCCCTTTGAGGCTTTTGTACATGCCTGTCATGTACAATTCCTTCAGCCCTGCATCGTAAGTGATACTAGCAATGTCCTCAGATGAGGAATTAGTGATAGCAGAGGCATGTGAAGAATTTGAAACATTAGGAGCATTTGAACATTCAGGTGAAGAATTAGCAGATTCACGTTCAATGCACTTCAAGCATGGTGGAACAAATTCTTCCCGAGAAGCGCTGATTTGTTGAGCAAGTAATGAATCGCGCTCCTTCTGAAGATCTTCATGACTCACACTTAGCTTCTCAAGGTCTTGCTTTCTTTGAAGAAATTCATAAGAAAGCTTCTCATGATCCGATAAGAGAGTGTTATGATGACTTTGAAGTTTGTCAAGCTTGGACTGAAGTCTCTGAAGATTTTCAGTCAAAGTTTCAGTGCGATCCATTTCTTCACCCAACATATCATCACTTTTATTTAGCATGTTTTGAACCTTTTCTAAAGCCCTTTGTTGTTTTATAGCAATCTTAGCAAGTTTAGAATAGCTGGGTTTAAGGTTTTCATCAGATTCATTCTCACTTGATTCAGAGGAGGTATATTTGAGTACCTTGGCACCCTTTGCCATGAAGCAATAGGTGGGAGCGTAGTCATCATCGCCTTCATCAGCCTTGTTGGTGAGGTCATTTTCTTCAGTGTTGAAGATAGACTTGTTGATGAATGCAGTAGCGAGAGTAAGGCTCGCCACTCCGGATTCGGACTCCTCAGATGACTCCTCTTCCTCATTTTCTTCAGATTCAGCCTCAGAGTCCATTTCCTTGCCAATGAATGCCCTGGCCTTCTTGGAGATGCTCTTCTTGTGATATGAAGGCTTGGAGGATTCTGATGATGAGGATTTTGTGGATTTCTTCTTTTTCTTCGCATCATCAGAACTGCAATCCTTGTATTTCTTCTTCTTTGATTCCTTTTCCCACTGAGGACAATCTTGAATGAAATGTCCAGGTTTCTTGCATTTGTGACAGAGTCTCTTCTTGTAGTCACTGGATGAGGAATCATTGCTGAGGATCTTCCAAGGCGACCACGTCTTGAGAACTTTTGGAACTTCTTCATGAGCAGAGCTAGATCATGGCTCAGTTCTTCAGGATCACCAAGGCTGCTACCAGAGTCTTCATCTTCAGACTCAGATACTGCCTTGGCCTTCAGTGCACGTGTTCTGCCATAGCTTGAACCATAGAGATCTCTCTTTTCAGCAAGTTGGAACTCATGAGTATTTAGCCTCTCGAGAATATCAGCAGGATCAAGTGACTTATAATCAACACGTTCTTGTATCATCAATGCCAGAGTGTCAAATGAGGAATCAAGCGATCTCAGAAATTTCTTCACCACCTCATGGTCAGTGATGTCAGTGGCACCAAGTGCTTGAAGCTCATTTGAGATGTCAGTGAGGCAATCGAAGGTTTGTTGAACATTTTCATTGTCGAGTCTTTTGAAGCGGTTGAAGAGATTGCGAAGAACATCAACTCGAGAGTCACGCTGAGTTGAGACTCATTCATTCACTTTGGACAACCTGTCCCAGATAAGCTTCGTTGTTTCCAAAGCACTCACTCTGCCATACCGTCCTTTGCTCAGATGGCCACATATGATATTCTTCGCTTGAGAGTCGAGTTGCTTGAATCTCTTCACATCGGCAGCATTCGGAGAAGGTGTGACTGAGGGAACACCATTTTCCACAACATACCAGAGATCGTTATCAATTGCTTCAAGATGCATACGCGCCTTATTCTTCCAGTAGGGGTAGTCCGTCCCATCGAAGGTAGGACACCCAGCAGAGACCTTGATCATACCTGCGGTCGACATAACTAAAACTCCAGGCGGTTAAACCAAAATCACACAGAACAAGGGAGTACCTTGCTCTGATACTAATTAAAAGTGTGTTATATCGACTAGAGGGGGGTGAATAGGCGATTTTTATGAAATTCTTCACTGAGGAATTTGCCGGTGAGGAAATTCCTTAGCGAAGAACTACTAGCAGTGGAATAAGTACTCAAAAGTAAACATAACAGAATACAAGCATAGTCATCATGATGAAATGAAGACAGGCACAGAGTACAGGAAGCGTAATCACAGGATAACACAGGATGAAGACAAACAGACTGAAGAAATTGAACTGAGGAAATTGAGAAAGTCTTCAGTCAAAGTCTTCAAACACAGATATGAACAAGCACACAACACAATTATGAGGAAATAAAAGAGTTGAGGAAATAGAACCAGTAAGCTTGGTGAAGACAATGATTTGGTAGACCAGTCCAACCGCTGTCTCAGTTGTACGTCTGGTTGGAGCGGCTGAATATTTAAACTCGAGGACACACAGTCCCGGACACCCAGTCAAGGACACTTAGTCCAAGACACCCAGTCCTCACCGTATTCTCCTTGAACTAAGGTCACACAGACCTTGTCCAATCACTCATGGTAAGTCTTCAGGCGACTTCCAAACCTTCACAAACTCGGTCACTCGGCGATCCACAATTCCTCTTGGATGCTCTAGACCATGACGCCTAACCGTCTGGAAGAAGCACAATCTTCAAAGGTAACAAGCGTCGGATCCACTCAGGATCAATCTCTTCAGTGATGCTCAATCACTTGGGGTTTGTAGGTGTTTGGGTTTTGGGTTTTTGGTTTTTCCTCACTTGATGATTTTCGCTCAAAGTCCTCGGAGGATGGGTTGCTCTCAAATGACAAGTGTCAGTTTCTCTCGGAGCAGCCAACCAGCTAGTGGTTGTAGGGGGCGGCTATTTATAGCCTAGGGAGCAGCCCGACATGATAAGACATAAATGCCCTTCAATGATATGACCGTTAGGTGGATAGATATTTTGGGACAGCTGGCGCATAGCACAGCAACGGTCGGAATTTTGAGTAGTAAAATCCTCAGGGCTATCATGTTCCTCACTGTGTAGGCAATCCGCACTGGCGAATTCCTAACTCCTCGGTCAGGACAAATTCCTCAGAGACTAGAAGAACTTCGTCTCTGTCATTGAAGAAATTGACTGAACTGTATGAGATTTTCAATGGCTTCACTCGAATGGATTGGTAGATGTAGGATTTTGAGTTGAGCATCACATGGAAAATTTTCCTTAGTATTTCCTCGACCCCCTTTAACAATACGGTGTTTCCTATGACTCAAGAAAGAGAAAAACAAAACTATGAAAACAAAAGTCTTCTCGCTTCATGTTTCTCGAAAGAATATCAAGTCTTCACGGATACACCAATTTCTTCACTTTCAAAGTCTTCATGAAAGTCTTCAGAAATACCAAAATCTTCAGTCGAAGATATTCATTTTTAGGGGTCGACTTTTCCTGTAAATATCAAACTCCTCATAGACTTATAGACCTGTGTACACTCAGAAACGCATTAGTCCCTTAACCTATAAGTCTTTAATACACCAAAATCACTAAGGGGCACTAGATGCACTTACAAAGGCATTGGGAAGTAATAAGTAGATGATGGGTTGCTAGAGTGACAGAAGCTTAAACCCTAGTTTATGCGTTGCTTCGTAAGGGGCTAATTTGGATCCATATGTTTCATGCTATGGTTAGGTTTACCTTAATACTTTTGTTGTAGTTGCGGATGCTTGCAATAGAGGTTAATCATAAGTGGGATGCTTGTCCAAGTAAGGATAACACCCAAGCACCGGTCCACCCACATACCAAATTATCAAAGTACCGAACGCGAATCATATGAGCGTGATGAAAACTAGCTTGACGATATTCCCATGTGTCCTCGGGAGCGCTTTTCTCTATATAAGAGTTTGTCCAGGCTTGTCCTTTGCTACAAAAAGGATTGGGCCACCTTGCTGCACTTTATTTACTTTTGTTACTTGTTGCTTGTTACAAATTATCCTATCACAAAACTATTTGTTACCACTTATTTCTGTACTTGTAGAGAATACCTTGCTGGAAACTGCTTATCATTTCCTTCTGCTCCTTGTTGGGTTCGACACTCTTACTTATCGAAAGGACTACGATAGATCCCCTATACTTGTTGGTCATCAAGACTCTTTTCTGGCGCCGTTGCCGGGGAGTGAAGTGCCTTTGGTAGGTGAAATTTGGTAAGGAAAAATTTATATAGTGTGCTGAAATTTACTGTCACTTGTTACTATGGAAAGTAATCCTCTGAGGGGCTTGTTCGGGGTATCTTCACCCCGACCAGTAGAGCAAAGATTTGCTCCTCAACCTACTGAACCTACTAAAAATGAAAATGTCTGTTTTGAAATTCCTTCGGGTATGATAGAAAAACTGCTAGCTAATCCTTTTTTAGGAGATGGAACAAAGCATCCTGATGAGCATCTAATATATGTGGATGAAGTTTGTGGATTATTTAAGCTTGCAGGTGTACCCGGAGATGTTGTTAAGAACAAGGTCTTCCCTTTATCTTTTAAGGGAGATGATCGACATGGTATAGGCTATGCGATGATATGGGGTCTTAGAATTACAAACGATTGAAATTGGAATTTCATCAAAAGTTTTATCCTATGCATCTTGTTCATCGTGGTCGCAATTATATATATAATTTTTGGCCTCGCGAAGGAGAAAGCATCGCTCAAGCTTGGGGGAGGCTTAAATCAATGTTATATTCATGCCCCAATCATGAGCTCTCAAGAGAAATGATTATTCAAATTTTTTATGCTCGGCTTTCTGATAGCAATCGCACCATGCTTGATACTTCTTGTGCTGGCTCTTTTATGATGAGGACTATTGAATTCAAATGGGATTTATTGGAAATAATTAAACGCAACTCTAAAGATTGGGACCTCGACAAAGGTAAGGAGTCAGGTATGACACCTAGGTTTGATTATGTTAAATCTTTTATGGATACCAGTGTTTTCTGTAAATTTAGCACTAAATATGGACTTGACTCTGATATAGTAGCTTCTTTCTGTGAATCTTTTGCTACTTATGTTGATCTCCCCAAGGAGAAGTGGTTTAAATATCATCCTCCCATAGAAGTAAAAGTAGCCGCACCTATTAAAGTTGAAGAAAAGATTGTCACTTATAATGATCCTATTGTTCCTACTTCTTATGTTGAGAAACCACCTTTTCCTGTTAGGATAAAGGATCATGCTAAAGCTTCAACTATGGTTCGTAAAAGCAATATTAAAACTTATACACCTCATGAGCAAATTAAAGTTGAACCTGATATTGCTATTGTTAAATATCTCTTGTCTGATAATATTGATGGGCATGTTATTCATTTCCTTGATGGGACTGCTAGAATTGCTAAACCTTGTGCTAAAGATAAAAACAGACCTGTGGTAGGCATGCCTGTTATTTCTGTTAAAATAGGCGATCATTGTTATCATGGCTTATGTGATATGGGTGCTAGTGCTAGTGCAATACCTTATTCCTTATACAAAGAAATTATGCATGATATTGCACCTGCTGAGTTGAAGATATTGATGTCACAATTAAACTTGCCAATAGAGATACTATTTCACCAATGGGAATTGTTAGAGATGTTGAAGTCTTGTGTGGGAAAACTAAATATCCTGCTGATTTTCTTGTTCTTGGTTCCTCACAAGATAACTTTTGTCCCATTATATTTGGTAGACCCTTCCTGAACACTGTTAATGCTACCATAGATTGCAAAAGGGATGTTGTTACTATCGGTTTAGATGATATGACTCATGAATTTAATTTCTCTAAATTTAGTAGACAACACCGTGAAGAAGAATTACCTAGTAAGTATGAAATTATTGGTCTTGCTTCTATTGCCGTACCTCCTAGTGATCCTTTAGAACAATATTTGCTAGACCATGAAAATGACATGTTTATGAATGAAAGAAGGGAAATATATGAAGTATTCTTTAAACAGGAACCTATTCTGAAACACAATTTGCCTGTTGAAATCCTAGGGGATCCTCCTCCACCCAAGGGTGATCCCGTGTTTGAGCTTAAACCGTTACTTGATACTCTTAAATATGCTTATCTTGTTGAGAAAAAGATATATCATGTTATTATTAGTGCTAACCTTTCAGAGCATGAGGAAGAGAGATTACTGAAAAATCTGAAGAAGCACCGTGCTGCTATTGGGTATACTCTTGATGATCTTAAGGGCATTAGTCCCACTCTATGTCAACATAAAATTAATTTGGAAGAAGATGCTAAACCAGTTCGTGATCATCAACGACGGCTGAATCCTAAAATGAAAGAAGTGGTAAGAAAAGAAATACTAAAGCTCCTTGAGGCAGGTATAATTTATCCCGTTGCTGATAGTCAGTGGGTAGGTCATGTCCATTGTGTCCCTAATAAGGGAGGTATTACTGTCGTTCCTAACGATAAAGATGAATTGATTCCTTAAAGAATTATTACAGGTTATAGGATGGTAATTGATTTCCGCAAATTAAATAAGGCCACTAAAAAGGATCATTACCCCTTACCTTTTATCAATCAAATGCTAGAAAGACTATCCAAACATACACATTTTTGCTTTCTAGATGGTTATTTTGGTTTCTCTCAAATATCTGTGTCAGCCAAAGATCAATCAAAGACTACTTTTACTTGCCCTTTTGGTACTTTTGCTTATAGACGTATGCCTTTTGGTTTATGTAATGCACCTGCTACCTTTCAAAGATGCATGATGGCTATATTCTCTGACTTTTGTGAAAAGATTTGTGAGGTTTTCATGGACGATTTCTCCGTCTATGGATCTTCTTTTGATGATTGCTTGAGCAACCTTGATCGAGTTTTGCAAAGATGTGAAGAAACTAATCTTGTCTTGAATTGGGAAAAGTGCCACTTTATGGTTAATGAAGGTATTGTCTTGGGGCATAAAGTTTCTGAAAGAGGTATTGAAGTTGATAAAGCCAAGGTTGATGCTATTGAAAAGATGCCATGCCCCAAGGACATCAAAGGTATAAGAAGTTTCCTTGGTCACGCCGGATTTTATAGGAGGTTCATTAAGGACTTCTCAAAAATTTCTTGGCCTCTGACTAACTTATTACAAAAAGATATACCATTTGTCTTTGATGATGATTGTGTAGAAGCATTTGAAATACTTAAGAAAGCATTGATCTCTGCGCCTATTGTTCAGCCACCTCATTGGAATTTACCCTTTGAAATTATGTGTGATGCTAGTGATTATGCTGTAGGTGCTGTTCTAGGGCAAAGAGTTGATAAGAAATTAAATGTTATTCAATATGCTAGTAAAACCCTAGACAATGCTCAAATAAATTATGCTACTACTGAAAAAGAATTCTTAGCAGTTGTATTTGCTTGTGATAAGTTCAGACCTTATATTGTTGATTCTAAAGTAACTTTTCACACTGATCATGCTGCTATTAAATATCTTATGGAAAAGAAAGAAGCTAAACCTAGACTTATTAGATGGGTTCTCTTGCTACAAGAATTTGACTTACATATCGTTGATAGAAAGGGAGCTGAGAACCCCGTTGCAGACAACTTGTCTAGGTTAGAAAATGTGCTTGATGACCCACTTCCTATTGATGATAGCTTTCCTGATGAGCAATTAAATGTCATAAATGCTTCTTATACTGCTCCATGGTATGCTGATTATGCTAATTACATTGTTGCTAAGTTTATACCACCTAGTTTCACATGCCAGCAAAAGAAAAAGTTCTTCTATGATTTGAGGCATTAATTTTGGGATGACCCACATCTTAAGGAGTAGATGGTGTTATTAGACGTTGTGTACCCTGAGCATGAACAGGAACAGATCCTACGCAAGTGTCACTCCTAAGCTTATGGAGGACACCATGCTGGAGATAGAACTGCACATAAGGTATTGCAATCTGGTTTTTATTGGCCTACTCTCTTCAAGGATGCCCGTAAGTTTGTCTTATCTTGTGATGAATGTCAAAGAATTGGTAATATTAGTATACGTCAAGAAATGCCTATGAATTATTCACTTGTTATTGAACCATTTGATGTTTGGGGTTTTGACTATATGGGACCCTTTCCTTCCTCTAATGGATATACACATATTTTAATTGCTGTTGATTACGTTACTAAGTGGGTAGAGGCTATTCCAACTAGTAGTGCTGATCATAACACTTCTAGTAAAATGATTAAAGAAGTTATTTTTCTGAGATTTGAAGTCCCTAGATATTTAATGACTGATGGTGGTTCACATTTTATTCATGGTGCTTTCCGTAAAATGCTTGCTAAATATGATATTAATCATAGAATTGCATCTCCTTATCATCCTCAGTCTAGTGGTCAAGTAGAATTGAGTAATAGAGATCTCAAATTAATTTTGCAAAAGACTGTTAATAGATCTAGAAAGAATTGGTCCAAGAAACTTGATGATGCATTATGGGCCTATAGAACTGCATATAAAAATCCTATGGGTATGTCTCCGTATAAAATGGTTTATGGAAAAGCATGTCACTTACCTCTCGAACTAGAACACAAGGCATATTGGGCTATTAAAGAGCTCAATTACAATTTTCAACTTGCCGGTGAGAAGAGCTTATTTGATATTAGCCCACTCGATGAATGGAGAACCCAAGCCTACGAAAATGCCAAGTTGTTTAAAGAAAAAGTTAAAAGATGGCATGATAAAAGGATACAAAAGCATGAGTTTAATGTAGGTGATTATGTATTGCTATACAACTCTCGTTTAAGATTTTTTACAGGAAAACTTCTCTCTAAATGGGAAAAGTCCTTACGTTATCGAGGAGGTCTACCGTTCCGGTGCCATAAAAATCAACAACTTCGAAGGCACAAATCCGAAGGTGGTGAACGATCAAAGAATCAAACATTATATCTCAAGTAATCCCATAAATGTTGAAACCAATGTTATTGAAACCGTAACTCCGGAGGAATACATAAGGGACACTTTCCAGAATGTTTCAGACTCCGAAAAGGAATAGGTATGTGGTACGGTAAGTAAACCGACTCCAAAACAGTTTTAAGGCAATATTTCTCCGTTTTGGAATATTTAGAAAAATAGAAAAATAAGAAACAGTCCGAGAAGGACACGAGGGCTCCACGATGGTGGAGGGCGCGCCATACCCCCTGGGCGCGCCCCCTACCTCGTGGGCACCTCGTGTGCTTTCTGGACTCCGTTTTCTTACACGACACGTATTTTGGTCGGTAAAAATTCATTATATAATCTCCCCGGGGTTTTGACTCCCGTATCACACAATTATCCTCTGTTTGTGTTTTGAGCTGTTTCTGCTGCAGATTAGAGCAAGATGTCTTCGCAAGACTCAGTCGGGGAGAGTCGGGTGTCTCACCCGGCACCGAGATCAATGACAAACAACAATGTTGACCTCTTTGGACCAGCAACAGAGGAAGAGATGGAGGCTGAATTGAAGAGGATAGATGCCATGGAAGAGGATCAAGAAGTCACTTCCCGCTTCCGAGCTGGATTCACAATGGGAGAACTTCAGAGCTCGGCTATTCCAAATTCGGTTATCCCTTCCAATGTTAGATTTCTTTCTTATGAGAATATGAAAAAGAGTGTCACTGGTTCTCCTGCAGCTATTCAGCACCCTTGGGTGCAGGGAGCTTTGGCTGTTACAGGAAAACTCCGAAAGGAAATAATGGACCTCAAGCAACAAGTCAATAAGCTCGAGGAGGAGAATCACATCCTGAGGGGCATCATCTCCAAGAATATCACATCACCATCCCCGAAAAGAGAGACATAATCACATGGGTATGAGCACTCCCCTTGGCAACTGCCAAGCTTGGGGGAGTGCCCCGGTATCATATCACCATCACTTCTATCTTTACTGTTTTTCTTAGTTCGATCCTTTTGGTAATATCTTGATCTAGTAGAATAAAAGTCTTAGTATGATCTAGTCGTGAGTTTTGCTTTATAATTCTTCTATGTAATCGAGCCCGTGAGCTATATAATAAAGATTAGTGTTGAGTCAAGGGCTTGATTATTTTGCCATGATCCTAAGGGAACAAAAGAAAAGAGAAAGAAATAAAAAGAAACAAAGAGATCATGTGAGTCTTATGGAGAGTAATGAGCTCACATAGAAAAAGTATGATGAATAAAAGTTGTTGAGAGTTGACAAGCGTAGTTTTGGTCATCGTTGCAATTAATAGGAAGTAATAAAGAAAGAGAGGTCTTCACATATAAGTATACTATCTTGGACATGTTTTATGATTGTGAGCACTCATTAAAATATGACATGCTAAAGAGTTGACGTTGGACAAGGAAGACAACGTAATGGGTTATGTTTTCTTACACTGAGATAAATTATATTATCATGGATCATCCAACATGGTTGAGCTTGCCTTTCCCCCTAATGCTAGCCAAATTCATAGCACCAAGTAGAGATACTACTTGTGCTTCCAAATACCCTTAAACCAGTTTTATCATGAGAGTCCACTATACCTACCTATGGATTGAGTAAGATCCTCCAAGTAAGTTTTCATCGGTGCAAGCAATAAAAATTGCTCTCTAAATATGTATGACTTATTAGTGTGGGAGAAATAAGCTTTATACGATCGTGTGATATGGAAGAAATAAAAGCGACAGACTGCATAATAAAGGTCCATATCACAAGTGGAAATATAAAGTGACGTTCTTTCGCATTAAGATTTTGTGCATCCAACCATTAAAGCGCATGACAAACTCCACTTCCCTCTGCGAAGGGCCTATCTTTTACTTTTATCTCCTACCTTGCATAAGAGTCATGGTGATATTCACCCTTCCTTTTTACATTTCATCCTTTGGCAAGCACAATATGTTGGAAAGATCCTGGTATATATGGCTAATTGGATGTGAGTTTTCATGAACTATTATTGTTGACATTGCCCTAGAGGTAAAACGTTGGGAGGCAAAACTATAAGCCCCTATCTTTCTCTGTGTCCGATTAAAACTCCAAACCCCTAAGTATTGCATGAGTGACAGCAATTGTGAAAGACTATATGATAGTTGAGTATGTGGACTTGCTGAAAAGCTCTTATACATTGATTCTTTCCTATGTTATGATAAATTGCAATTGCTCCAATGACTGAGATTATAGTTTGTTAGTTTTCAATGAAGTTTACGATTCATACTTGAAATTGTGATTGAATTATTACTCTAGCATAAGAGATTATATGACAAGAATTATATAAGTTGTTGTTCTAAGAATGATCATGATGCCCTCATGTCCGTATTTTATTTTTTTATCGACGTCTCTATCTCTAAACATGTGGACATATTTTTCGATTTCGGCTTTCGCTTGAGGACAAGCGAGGTCTAAGCTTGGGGGAGTTGATACGTCCATTTTGCATCATGCTTGTATATCGATATTTATTGCATTATGGGCTGTTATTACACATTATGTCACAATACTTATGCCTATTCTCTCTTATTTTACAAGGTTTGCATAAAGAGGGAGAATGCCGGCAGCTGGCATTCTGGGCTGGAAAAGGAGCAAATATTAGAGACCTATTCTGCACAGCTCCAAAAGTCCCAAAACTTCACGGAAGACGTTTTCAAAATATATAAAAAATACTCAGCAGGAGAAGTTCACCAGGGGGACCACACCCTGCCCACGAGGGTGGGGGCGTGCCCTACCCCCTGGGCACGCCCCCTACCTCGTGGGCCCCCTGGTGGCCCTTCGGTGGCCATCTTCTGCTATATGAAGTCTTTCGATGGGAAAAAATAAGAAGCCATCTTCTCGAATGAAACTCCGCCGCCACGAGGCGGAACCTTGGCGGAACCAATCTAGGGCTCTGGTGGAGCTGTTCTGCCGGGGAAACTTCCCTCCCGGAGGGGGAAATCATCACCATCGTTATCACTGAAAGTGGATGTCGCCTAGAGGGGGGGGGGTGAATAGGCGCTTTAGAATAATTACAGTTTAGGCTTGAACAAATGCGAAATAAACCTAGCGGTTAATTTGCCAAGCACAAAACCTAAAACAACTAGGCTCACCTATGTGCACCAACAACTTATGCTAAACAAGATAAGCAACTATGTGATAGCAAGATATATGACAAAGAACAATATGGCTATCACAAAGTAAAGTGCATAAGTACAGGGCTCAGGTAAGAGATAACCGAGGCACGCAGAGACGATGATGTATCCCGAAGTTCACACCCTTGCGGATGCTAATCTCCGTTTGGAGCGGTGTGGAGGCATAATGCTCCCCAAGAAGCCACTAGGGCCACCGTAATCTCCTCACGCCCTCGCACAATGCAAGATACCGTGATTCCACTAAGGGACCCTTGAGGGCGGTCACCGAACCCGTACAAATGGCAACCCTTGGGAGCGGTCACCGAACCCGTACACTTTGGCAACCCTTGGGGGCGGTCATCAGTACCCGTCAAATTGCTCGGGGCAATCTCCACAACCTAATTGGGGACCCCGACGCTTGCTCGGAGCTTTACACCACAATGATTGAGCTCCGAACACCACCAACCGTCTAGGGCGCCCAAGCACCCAAGAGGAACAGACTCAAGGGTACCAAGCACCCAAGAGTAATAAGCTTCTCAATTTGTAACTTCCACGTATCACCGTGGAGAACTCAAACCGATGCACCAAATGCAATGGCAAGGGCACACGGAGTGCCCAAGTCCTTCTCTCTCAAATCCCACCGAAGCAACTAATGCTAGGGAGGAAAATGAGAGGAAGAACAAGAAAGAGAACACAAAGAACTCCAAGATCTAGATCCAAGGGGTTCCCTCACATAGAGGAGGAAGTGATTGGTGGAAATGTGGATCTAGATCTCCTCTCTCTTTTCCCTCAAAAACTAGCAAGAATCCATGGAGGGATTGAGAGTTAGCAAGCTCAAAGAAGGTCAACAATGGGGGAAGAACACGAGCCCAAAGGATAAGGTTCATTGGGGAAGAAGACCCCCTTTTATAGGAGGGGAAAATCCAACCGTTATGTGCTCAGCCCGCTGATGTCTACTACACAACCTTCTTCTTGTAGACGTTGTTGGGCCTCCAAGTGCAGAGGTTTGTAGGACAGTTGTCGGTGTCAAAACCGGCGGATCTCGGGTAGGGGGTCCCGAACTGTGCGTCTAGGATCGATGGTAACAGGAGGCAGGGGACACGATGTTTACCCAGGTTCGGGCCCTCTTGATGGAGGTAATACCCTACGTCATGCTTGATTGATATTTATGATATGAGTAGTACAAGAGTAGATCTACCACGAGATCAGAGAGGCTAAATCCTAGAAGCTAGCCTATGGTATGATTGTTGTTGTATATGATCTATCGACTAGCCTGGCCTCGGTTTATATAATGCACTAGAGGCCTAGGATAACAAGAGTCCTAGCCGAGTACGCCGGTGGGGAGGAGTCCTTGTCTTGATCGCCAAGTCTTGTGGAATCTTCCTTGTATGCGGCAGCTATCCGAACTGGCCCATGAGTATACGGCCATGGGGGTCCTCGGCCCAATCTAACAGATCGGGAGATTACGTGGTGAGTACCCCCTAGTCCAGGACACCGTCAGTAGCCCCCTGAACCGATCTTCAAGTTAGGGACGCTCCTCGATTCTTCCGAAGCGTTCTTCATCTTCAGTCGTCGGTCTTGAAAACTGGTTCAACAAATCTTCTCATCTCCGATCTTGAGGATCGCCGAAGTGCATTCGACGAGTTTACACGTCAGGTATCCGAGGAGCCCCTTTAAGTTTCCGGCCTTTATCAATGCCTTGTTATTTTTATGCCACACCTCGGGTTTGAAGTTGTTCTCGGGCGACAGCGTCCTCTTGCGTCCGAGCTCCAACGCCGGACTGCATTTGAGGTATCTTTTGCAGCTGAGCACCAACGCCGGACCGCTTCCCAGCTCTAACGCCGGAATGTATCTGAGCTCCAACGCCGGACTATGTATCCGAGCTCCAACGCCGGACTGTATCCGAGCTCCAACGCCGGACTGTATCCAAGGTGTCGTACCTTGTTTCAAAGAAGTTTGAAGGAGTTTAGCCGAGCTTAATGCCGGAAATGCCCTCTATGGAGCCAGCCACTAGTGCCTGAGCTTTATGCCGGACTGCTTCCGAGGTAGTGCACCACCCTGAATGTGGGCCGATTTTTGTCAATATTTTTTATTGGTGCAATTTATTCTCTGCCGAGATATATAGCCAATAGCCCTTAAGGTGGGTATCGGTCCAAAACCCGAGATGCACATGAAGGATGACATAAGACCGCAGATCCCAGTAGCCGCTGAGACTCAGGTTGATTTGCAAAATCGGTCTGAGGATCAAGTCCTAGCTCGGCAGAATACTTCGGGACACAAAAAGCGGCGTGCTCAGTCCTCGAGACTCAGGTTGGGTGCGGCCGACCAACCTGAGGATCAAAATCTCCTCGGAAACTATATTACACTTAAAATTTTCTGCATTGGACAGGCAATGCAGTAGCCCCCGAGACACTGGTCGGGTGGCAACACCAGATCAGGGGATTGATGTGCCCCTTTAATATTTGTAAATAATAAGCCCGAAGCCCAGTAGCCCCCGAGCCTTAATGCGGGCACGGGTGGCCGAATTAAGGATTGATATCCATAGTAAAATCACAAATTATGTGTAACGACTCTATGTATCCAAGTACTTTACGTCATTAATGCTCGGATCCGCATTGTACAAAACTTTGTTGACCGACCATCGGCTTCCACCTCCTCGGCCAATAGCCGAGGAGTGTTTGTCCTACTTTATAAAGCCTTTGTGAGGGCAAATATTTACAACAAACAAGGCAATCTGGCCATATGGTTTTATAAACAAAGGTACGCAGAGAGATATGTTATATTACTGTTTAACAGAAGAAATGTCTTCCAAAGAAAATAGTCCCGCTATCGGTTCCTTTCTTTGGGTTGTCATGCTAAGCATGATCATGAAACATCAGCTCCAATGTAAGAGCAAAATATTGATGATTTAGTTCGGGAGGCCAGTTAATAGCCCCCGGTAGTGTTCGGCGACAGTCGAGGTCAAGCCGTAAACACTTCGGCCATTGTTATGAATGGCCCGTCATTTAACACTGTCATCGGATCGCTGACCAGTTTACGCTTATTGTGACAGTCAGTTTTCGGCTTTCTCCACTGAGGTTCTTAACCATGTGAGCTGGAAGCACAATCGCAGTGGTTCTCCCTTTGCACACCTAGCTGAACAAAGAGGAACGTAGGAGGCAAGCGCAGGAGCCGGGCAACCCAACTATTGACCGAAGACACAATTCGAAACCGATGCATATATAGCAATATCCGAGAATGTTTTTGCCGAATCTCTAAAGGTGTCCGGCATTGCACTGCGAGACTTGTGCTGAAAACACACAAATAGTTTAAAAGTGCCATAAGCTTGGAAAACCAAAAAACGTCAGTAAAAACTTGACGTCCGAACAAGATCAAGTGTTCAGTGTCAATCCAAAAATTGGCCTTAGCAAAAGAAGTGCTTCTGTCATGCTTTAACATGATACATCCTATTTCAAGACTTCAAGCGGGTCATCCTACGGCTTCAACCTCCTATCCCGAGGGCGGAGTACTTCTCATTAGGCCAGTTTAGCAAACTAAACTCTAGCGGCTTTGAGAGAGAAATTAGGCTCCCCAGCTAGTGACCACACGCTCGTGTCGAAAAAAGGAGTGATAGATAATAATAATAATAATAACAATAATAAAACTTTGCAACGACTAAGAAGAAGAACACTTATCATAAAACGGCTCATATAAATTTAAGAGCCCCCAAGTGACTTGGGTAAAAGAATGATTGCATGTACCGAAGTACTTATATCATATCTATGTTCAACCAAACTTTAAATGCGTCTTAACCGACCGTCGGCTTCTCCCTCTTCGGTCAAGGACCGAAAAGTGTTATGTACTCCATCTGTCGAGAATATTGACGGTGTTTCCAATAACCAGGCAATCAGGCCATAAGGCTGTAACAGACAAAGCGCGCTCAAGGAACTTATGCTATATTACTGTGAAGTGTAAGAAGCATCTTCGAAGAAAATAGTACCCCCACCAATACCTTTCTTCGGTGCTCATTATTATTATGAGACTTGTGCAATAGATTTTTTGTACTCATGAGTTCCGTTGTGTGCCGACCATCATTGAAAACTATAAGAGCGCTAGCTTTCGGCTTCACCCAGTCTGAGGTCCGGCTCGGATGACCTGATCGTGACAATCGCAGAGGTGCTCCCTTTACTCCCTAGCCGAACAATCGGGAACGTAGTGGTAAACACAGGAGCGAGGCAACCCAGCTTGCAAATCGCTTAAGTCAATATGGTGCATATTTTGGCGTAATACACGAACAAGGAACGAAGCCGTACAAGTATAATCATATGCAAGAGGAAAAGCTTCATGAAGGAAGCCCCCAAATGAATTGGGTATTTGAATTTATGCGTCACAAACAAAGTTTGGGCAAGGAAATTTTTTACAAGCAATTTTTTTCCAAAAAAGTATAATGCTTGGTCGAACCGAACACAAGTTAGAAATTAAAGCTTTGAGCATGAAAGCGACTTAGCTGGTTAATGTGTTCGGTATTGATGACGCGGTCCAAGCTTGATGCGGGACAAGGTTCCATCCCCCAAGCTAGTCCCGAGGTGGCGGAGCGGAGAGCTCGACATGCCGAAGTGGTGACATAGCACGGTCAATGCAGACCGACAGAGTGACGCCGAAGTCCCCAGATCATTTTCCTGTGCACAAAAAATAGTGCAAACCGGAGATAATAGTAATAATGATAATTAAAAAATCGTTGCATAATAAATAATTTATGCAAAGTGGGTAATAAAATAAATATGGCCTGGTGCCGAAGTCAATGTCGATGCAGGGCATCGGCGTGATGCGGTAAAGGCGTGGCAAAGCCTGAATTCACAGGTCGGTCTGAGCTCCGGATGCGGCGTTCGCTAGACTATGTACGGAAACTGGCCGAACCACCATGCGACTGTCGTTAATGCGGCCACCATTTGATAGACCTGTGTACACATGATGGACAAACCAGAGTAATAATTCCTTGGGAGAAATGAACCCAAACAAGCAAAAAATACTGGGATTAATAGCACCTGGTTTATTTATTGTAGCAATCCGAAGGAAGGTGATTCCCAAAATTGGGACTCGATCCGCACACCCATTGCTTGATGGGCGATAAAATGACAGCATGGCAATGCTGGCAAAGGTTGGCTCGCCGAGGCAAAGCCCTCGGTCCAGCTAATGTGACGGAGCTTGTCGGTGTCAAAACCGGCGGATCTCGGGTAGGGGGTCCCGAACTGTGCGTCTAAGGCGGATGGTAACAGGAGGCAGGGGACACGGTGTTTTACCTAGGTTCGGGCCCTCTTGATGGAGGTAAAACCCTACGTCCTGCTTGATTAATATTGATGATATAGGTAGTACAAGAGTAGATCTACCACGAGATCAGAGAGGCTAAACCCTAGAAGCTAGCCTATGGTATGATTGTTGTATATATCTATCGACTAGCCTGGCCTCGGTTTATATAATGCACTAGAGGCCTAGGATAACAAGAGTCCTAGCTGAATACGCCGGTGGGGTGGAGTCCTTGTCTTGATCGCCAAGTCTTGTGGAATCTTCCTTGTATGCGGCAGCTGTCCGAACTGGCCCATGAGTATGCGGCCATGGGGTCCTCGGCCCAATCCAACTGATCGGGAGATGATGTGATGAGTACCCCCTAGTCCAGGACACCGTCAGTAGCCCCCTGAACCGGTCTTCAAGTTAGGGACGCTCCTCGATTCTTCTGAACTATTCTTCATCTTCAGTTGACGGTCTTGAAAACTGGTTCAACAAATCTGCTCATCTTTGATCTTGAGGATCGCCGGAATGCATTCGGCGAATTTACACGTCGGGTATCCGAGGAGCCCCTTTAAGTTTCCGGCCTTTATCAATGCCTTGTTATTTTTATGCCACACCTCGGGTTTGAAGTTGTTCCCAGGAGGCAGTGTCCTCTTGCGTCCGAGCTCTAACGCCAGACTGCATTCGAGGTATCTTTTGCGGCCGAGCACCAATGCCGGACCGCTTCCGAGCTCCAACACCGGAAAATATCCGAGCTCCAACGCCGGACTATGTCCAAGCTCCAACGCCGGACTGTATCCGAGCTCAAATGCCGGACTATATCCGAGGTGTCATATCACCTTGGTTCAAAAAAGTTGAAGGAGTTTAGCCGAGCTTAATGCCGGAAATGCCCTCTATGAAGCTAGCCACAAGCGCCCGAGCTTTATGCCGGACTGCTTTCGAGGTGGTGCACCACCCTGACTGTGGGCCGATTTTTTGTCAATATTTTTTATTATTGGTGCAATTTATTCTCTGCCGAGATATATAGCTAGTAGCCCTCAAGGTGTGTATCGGTCTAAAGCCCGAGATGCACCTGAAGGATGACATAAGACCGCTGATCCCAGTAGCCACTGAGACTCAGGTTGATTTGCAAAATTGGTCTGAGGATTAACTCCTAGCTCGGCAGAATACTTCGGGACACAAAAAGCGGCGTGCTCAGTACTCGAGACTCAGGTTGGGTGCGGCCGACCAACCTGAGGATCAAAATCTCCTCGGCAACTGTATTGCACTTAAAATTTTCTGCATTGAACAGGCAATGCAGTAGCCCCCGAGACACTGGTCGGGTGGCAACACCAGATCAGGGGATCGATGTGCCACTTTAATATTTGTAAATAATAAGCCCGAAGCCCAGTAGCCCCCGAGCCTTAATGCGGGCACGGGTGGCCGAATTAAGGATCGATATCCATAGTAAAATCACAAATTATGTGTAATGACTCTATGTATCCAAGTACTTTACGTCATTAATGCTTGGATCCACATTGTACAAAACTTTGTTGACCGACCATTGGCTTCCACCTCCTCGGCTAGTAGCCGAGGAGTGTTTGTCCTACTTTATAAAGCCTTTTTATGAGGGCAAAGGTTTACGACAAACAAGGCAATCTGGCCATACGGTTTTATAAACAAAGGTACGCAGAGAGATATGTTATATTACTGTTTAACATAAGAAATGTCTTCCAAAGAAAATAGTCCCGCTATCGGTTTCTTTCTTTGGGTTGTCATGCTAAGCATGATCATGAAACCTCAGCTCTAATGTAAGAGAAAATATCGAGGATTTAGTTTGGGAGGCCAGTTAATAGCCCCCGGTAGTGTTCGGCGACAGTCGAGGTCAAGCCGTAAACACTTCGGCCATTGTTATGAGTGGCCCGTCATTTAACACAGTCATCGGATCGCTGACCAGTTTACGCTTATTGTGACAGTCAGTTTTCGGCTTTCTCCACTGAGGTGCTTAACCATGTGAGCTGGAAGCACAATCGCAGTGGTTCTCCCTTTGCACGCCTAGCCGAACAAAGCAGAACGTAGGAAGAAAGTGCAGGAGCCGGGCAACCCAACTATTGACCGAAGACACAATTCGAAACCGATGCATATATAGCAATATCCGAGAATATTTTTGCCGAATCTATAAAGGTGTCCGGCATTGCACTGCGAGACTTGTGCTGAAAACACACAAATAGTTTAAAAGTGCCATAAGCTTGGAAAACCAAAAAACGTCAGTAAAAACTTGACGTCCGAACAAGATCAAGTGTTCGGTGCCAATCCGAAAATTGGTCTTAGAAAAAAAGAGTGCTTCTGTCGTGCTTTAACATTACACATCCGATCTCAAGACTTCAAGCGGGTCAGCCTACGGCAGCAGCCTCCTATCCCGAAGGCGGAGTGCTTTTCGTTAGACCAGTTTAGCGAACTAAACTCGAGCGGTCATTAGAGAGAAAATGGGTTATCTGGCTATTGACCACACACTCACGTCGAAAAAGGAGCGATAGAAAAAGACTTTGCAACGACCAAGAAGAAAACACATTTACTATAAAATAGCTCATATAAATTTTAAGAGCCCCCAAGTGACTTGGGTAAAAGATTTTATCGATAATGATTGTATGTACCGAAGTACTTATATCATATCTTTGTTCAACTGAACTTTAAACGCATCTTAACCGACCGTCGGCTTCTCCCTCTTCGGTCAAGGATCGAAAAGTGTTATGTACTCCACCTGTCGAGAATATCAACAGTGTTTTTGATAACCAGGCAACCGGGCCATAAGGCTGTAACAGACAAAGCGCGCTCAGGGAACTTATGCTATATTACAGACGAAGTGTAAGAAGCATCTTCGAAGAAAATAGTACCCCCACCGATACCTTTCTTCGGTGCTCATTATTACTATGAGACTTGTGCAAGAGATTTTTTGTACTCATGAGTTCCGTTGTGTGCCGACCATGATTGAAAACAGTAAGAGCGCTAGCTTTCGGCTTCACCCAGTCTGAGGTCAGAGCTTGGAGGACCCGGTCATGACAATCGCAGAGGTGCTCCCTTTACTCCCTTGCCGAACAATCGGGAACGTAGGGGTAAGCATGGGAGCCAGGCAACCCAGCTTGCAAATCGCTTAAGTCAATATGGTGCATATTGTGGCATAATACACGAACAAGGAACGAAGCTGTACAAGTATAATCATATGCAAGAGGAAAAGCTTCATAAAGGAAGCCCCCAAATAAACGGGGTATTTGAATATTCGTTTGTGACAAGAAATTTTTTTACAAGCAACTTTTTAACAAAAAAGTATAATGCTTGGTCGAACCGAACACAAGTTAAAAATTAAAACTTTGAGCATGAAAGCGACTTAGCTGGTTAATGTGTTCGGCATTGATGACGCGGTCCGAGCTTGATGCGGGACGAGGTTCCATCCCCCAAGCCGGTCCCGAGGTGGCGGAGCGGAGAGCTCGACACGCCGAAGTGGTGACATAGCACGGTCAATGCGGACCGGCAGAATGATGCCGAAGTCCCCGGATCATTTTCCTGTGCACAAAAAATAATGCAAATCGGAGATAATAGTAATAATAGTAATAAAAAATCGTTGCATAATAAATAATTTATGCAAAGTGAGTAATAAAAGAAATATGGCCTGGCGCCGAAGTCAATGTCGATGCAGGGTGTCGGCGTGATGCGATAAAGGCGTGGCAAAGCCTAATTCATAGGTCGGTCCGAGTTCCGAATGCGGCGTTCGCCGGACTATATACGGAAACTGGCCGAACCACCATGCGCCCGTCGTTAATGCGGCCATCATTTGATAGACCTGCGTTCATATGATGGACAAACCCGAGTAATAATTCCTTGGGAGAAATGAACCCAAACAAGCAAAAAATACTGGGATTAATAGCACCTGGTTTATTTATTGTAGCAATCCGAAGAAAGATGATTCCCAAAATTGGGACTCGATCCGCACACCCATTGCCTGACGGGCGATAAAGTGAAGGTATGGCAATGCTGGCAAAGGTTGGCTCGCCGAGGCAAAGCCCTCGGTCCAGCTAACGTGACGGAGCTGGTCGGCTAGTGACGCCGAAGTCTCTGAAGTAGGTTGATAAGAGATGGCGAAGCCCCCGGTCCAGCTAACGTGACGGAGCTTCGATGTCAGCCGATGAGAGGTCGGCGTGATGGACACCAGCTTGAAGAAGCAATAGTGCGGCCCTGCCGATGCAGGTCGTGACGTGGTCGATGCCGGCTTGATGAAGTGATCGTGCGGCGATGCCGGTATGCCTGCTCCGTGTAATCCGTGGGGCGGCGGTGTTGGTGATGATTTATCCTTCGCGATGCCAAACTCTTATTCAGCTTGCCGAGATGATGATCGAAGGAATTGAGCTCGGCTCAATAAAGCGGCAACGTGTGTAGCGCAGGTCGGCAGCCGTGGAGCAATACCGCCGGACTGGTTTGACACCAGCGTGATGGTGAAGATTACCTCGAAGGAGGCTTAAAATTTTATGGGTACGTGTTTAAAAACAACGCACAATACCATAGAAGAAAATTCCTTAAAAAAGGTTGTCCAATATCACGTTCATAAAGAAACATGAATTCGGGTCGGATCTGTATTCGTGCAGAAAACAGATCCGAAAATTGGTTCACTCATCGGAAGTTTCCCGGAGTTTGAACCATTAGATCGAGCTGAAATTTGGAGGGGTGGTAGATATGGGATTTCCGCAGTAGATGAACGGTTGGATCTTCCAAAGGACCTCCGAGCTGGGCTCTGGAGACCACGCCCTACACTCGTCCAGATTCCCGTCCAGATTTGACAGGGCTCCGGTATATCGTAGATTGTCAGAGATTCCTCCATCGGAACTCGAAGAAATTTTCCAGGGTTGTTGTAGACTCAATTCCGTACAATTCCAACAAAGGGATCGTCAAAGCGATGCTCTAAGTGGTGTTGGCAGCGGATACAAGTTTGTTGTTCGGAAAAACAGCACGGTCGCCCGAGGGCAACGTTGACGTTGAGCCCCCGAGCTCCATGGATGATTCCTCCATGATCTTGATAGAGATCGGAGTTGATGTTGATGAAGGCCCTCGTCCGAACATGACGATCGGAGATGGAGCATGGTCCTCGGTTGAGGCAAGGTGACCAGTCGAGCCGGCGACGAAGATGTCGGCATCGCAGTTGACCTGCAGACGAGCCATCGATCCTTTTGCCGATCACACAGCAGAACTCTCAATGAAAGCACCAATATCGGTGTCAAAACCGGCGGATCTCGGGTAGGGGGTCCCGAACTGTGCATCTAAGGCGGATGGTAATAGGAGGCAGGGGACACGATGTTTTACCCAGGTTCGGGCCCTCTTGATGGAGGTAAAACCCTACGTCCTACTTGATTAATATTGATGATATAGGTAGTACAAGAGTAGATCTACCACGAGATCAGAGAGGCTAAACCCTAGAAGCTAGCCTATGGTATGATTGTTGTATATATCTATCGACTAGCCTGGCCTCGGTTTATATAATGCACTAGAGGCCTAGGATAACAAGAGTCCTAGCCGAATACGCCGGTGGGGTGGAGTCCTTGTCTTGATCGCCAAGTCTTGTGGAATCTTCCTTGTATGCGGCAACTGTCTGAACTGGCCCATGAGTATGCGGCCATGGGGGTCCTCGGCCCAATCCAACTGATCGGGAGATGATGTGATGAGTACCCCCTAGTCCAGGACACCGTGAGAGCTAGTCGGCTAGTGACGCCGAAGTGTCCGGAGTAGGTTGATGAAGACATGGCGAAGCCCCCGGTCCAGCCGAGATGTCGAAGCCTTGATGTCAGCCGATGAGTCGAAGTAGGTCGGCGTGATGGACACCAGCTTGAAGAAGCAATAGTGCGGCCCTGCCGATGCAGGTCGTGACGTGGTCGATGCCGGCTTGATGAAGCGACCGTGCGGCGATGCCGGTATGCCTGCTCCGTATAATCCGTGGGGCGGCGATGTTGGTGATGATTTATCCTTTATGATGCCGGACTCTTGTTCGGCTTGCCGAGATGATGATCCAAAGAAGTTGAGCTCGGCTCAACAAAGTGACGACGTGTCTAGCGCAGGTCGGCAGCCGTGGAGCAATATTGCCGGACTGGTTTGACACCAGCATGATGTTGAAGATCATGTTCAAAAGATCTTAAATTTAGCGGGATGTGTTTGGAAACAAAACACAATACCCCATACAAAACTTCTTTCAAAAGGGATGTCCGAAATCCCGTTCATAAAAAAGACGAACTCGGGTCGGATTCGTTTTCGCGCAGAAAACATATCCGAAAAGTGATGCACTAATCGGAAGGTTCCCGGAGTTTGGAAGGTCGGATCGAGCTGAAATTTTGAGAGGTGGTAGATATAGGAATTCCACAGCCGATCAACGGTTGGATATTCCAAAGGACGTCCAAGCTAGAAGCTGGACACCACGCCCTAAACTCATCCAGATTCCCGTCAAGATTTGACAGGGCTCCGGTATATCGTGGATTGCCAGAGATTCCTCCATCGGAACTCGACGAAATTTTACAGGGTTATTGTAGACTTATTTCTGCACAATTCCACCAAAGCGGTCGTTAAAAAGACACTTGAGGAGGCGGTGGTGGCGGACACAAGTTTGCTGTCCAGAAAAACAGCACGGTCGCCCGAGGGCAATGTTGACGTTGAGCCCCCGGGCTCCCTGGATGATTCCTCCATGATCTTGATAGAGATCGGAATTGATGTTTATAAAGGCCCTCATCCGAACATGACGATCGGAGGTAGGGCACAGTCCTTGGTCAAACCAAGGTGACCAGTTGAGCTGGTGACGAAGATGCTGAAGTCGCAGTTGACCCGCAGGCGAGCCATTGTTCCTTTTGTCGATCACACAACGGAACTCTCAATGAAAGCACCAATGTCGGTGTCAAAACCGGTGGATCTCGGGTAGGGGGTCTTGAACTGTGCGTCTAGGATCGATGGTAACAGGAGGCAGGGGACATGATGTTTACCTAGGTTCGGGCCCTCTTGATGGAGGTAATACCCTACGTCCTGCTTCATTGATATTGATGATATGAGTAGTACAAAAGTAGATCTACCACGAGATCAAAGAGGCTAAACCCTAGAAGCTAACCTATGGTATGATTGTTGTTATATATGATCTATCGACTAGCCTGGCCTCGGTTTATACAATGCACTAGAGGCCTAGGAAAACAAGAGTCCTAGCCGAATACGCCGGTGGGGAGGAGTCCTTGTCTTGATCGCCAAGTCTTGTGGAATCTTCCTTGTATGCGGCAGCTGTCCGAACTAACCCATGAGTATACGGCCATGGGGGTCCTCGGCCCAATCTAACAGATCGGGAGATTACGTGGTGAGTACCCCCTAGTCCAGGACACCGTCAACAGTAGCAAATTTCCCTCAAGTGGATGACCTAAGGTTTATCAATCCGTAGGAGGCGCAGGATGAAGATGGTCTCTCTCAAACAACCCTGCAACCAAATAACAAAGAGTCTCTTGTGTCCCCAACACACCCAATACAATGGTAAATTGTATAGGTGCACTAGTTCGGCGAAGAGATGGTGATACAAGTGCAATATGGATAGTAGATAAAGGTTTTTGTAATCTGAAATTATAAAAACAGCAAGGTAACTAGTGATAAAAGTGAGCGTAAACGGTATGCAATGCGTTGAAACAAGGCCTAGGATTCATACTTTTGCTAGTGCAAGTTTCCTCAACAATAATAACATAACTGGATCACATAACTATCCCTCAACATGCAATAAAGAGTCACTCCAAAGTCACTAATAGCGGAGAACAAACGAAGAGATTATGGTAGGGTACGAAACCACCTCAAAGTTATTCTTTCCAATCAATCCGTTGGGCTATTCCTATAAGTGTCACAAACAGCCCTAGAGTTCGTACTAGAATAACACCTTAAGACACAAACCAACCAAAACCCTAATGTCACCTAGATACTCCAATGTCACCTCAAGTATCCGTGGGTATGATTATATGATATGCATCACACAATCTCAGATTCATCTATTCAACCAACACATAGAACCTCAAAGAGTGCCCCAAAGTTTCTACCGGCGAATCACGACGAAAACGTGTGCCAACCCCTATGCATAGGCTCATAGGCGGAACCCGCAAGTTGATCACCAAAACATACATCAAGTGAATCACGTGGTATCCCATTGTCACCACAGATACGCACGGCAAGACATACATCAAGTGTTCGCAAATCTTTAAAGACTCAATCCGATAAGATAACTTCAAAGGGGAAACTCAATCCATTACAAGAGAGTAGAGGGGGGAAGAAACATCATATGATCCAAATATAATAGCAAAGCTCGCGATACATCAAGATCGTATCACCTCAAGAACATGAGAGAGAGAGAGAGATCAAACACATAGCTACTTGTACATACCCTCAGCCCCGAGGGAGAACTACTCCCTCCTCGTCATGGAGAGCACCCGAAAGATGAAGATGACCACCGGAGAGGGTTTACCCCCTCCGGCAGGGTGCCGGAACGGGTCTAGATTGGCTTTCGGTGGCTACGGAGACTTCTGGCGGCGGAACTACCGATCTATTGTGCTCTCTGGAAGTTTTTAGGGTATATGGAGATATATAGGCGGAAGAAGTACGTCAGGGGAGCCACGAGGGGCCCACGAGGGTGGAGGGTGCGCTCAGGGGGTGGGCGCCCCCTACCTCATGGCCTCCTTGAAGCTTCCCTTACGTGCACTTCAAGTCTTCTGGGCTTCTTTCCTTCCAAAAATGAGTTCTGTGAAGTTTCAGGTCAATTGGACTCCGTTTGATTTTCCTTTTCTTCGAAACCCTAAAACAAGGTAAAAACAGAAACTGGCACTCGGCTCTGGGTTAATAGGTTAGTCCCAAAAATCATATAAAATAGCATATAAATGCATATAAAACATCCAAGGTTGATAATATAATAGCATGGAACAATCAAAAATTATAGATACGTTGGAGACGTATCAGCATCCCCAAGCTTAATTCCTGCTCGTCCTCGAGTAGGTAAATGATAAAAACAGAATTTTTGATGTGGAATGCTACCTAACATATTTCTCTAAGTAATTCTTCTTTATTGTGGCAAGAATATTTTAGATCCATAAGATTCAAGACAAAAGTTTAATATTGAAATAAAAATAATAATACTTAAAGCATACTAACAAAGCAATTATGTCTTCTTAAAATAACATGGCCAAAGAAAGCTATCCCTACAAAATCATATAGTCTGGCTATGCTCCATCTTCACCACAAAAAATATTTAAATCATGCACAACCCCGATGACAAGCCAAGCAATTGTTTCATACTTTTGATGTTCTCAAACTTTTTCAATCTTCACGCAATACATGAGCGTGAACCATGGACATAGCACTATAGGTGGAATAGAATGGTGGTTGTGGAGAAGACAAAGAGGAGAAGATCGTCTCACATCAACTAGGCGTATCAACGGGCTATGGAGATGCCCATCAATAGATATCAATGTGAGTGAGTAGGGATTGCCATGCAACGGATGCACTAGAGCTATAAATGTATGAAAGCTCAACAAAAGAAACTAGTGGGTGTGCATCCAACTCGCTTGCTCACGAAGACCTAGAGCATTTTGAGGAAGCCCATCATTGGAATATACAAGACAAGTTCTATAATGAAAGATTCCCACTAGTATATGAAAGTGATAACATGAGAGACTCTCTACTATGAAGATCATGGTGCTACTTTGAAGCACAAGTGTGGTAAAAGGATAGTAACATTGTCCCTTCTCTCTTTTTCTCTCATTTTTTTCTTTTTCTTTCCTTTTTTTATTTGGGCCTTTTCTCTCTTTTTTATGGCCTTTTTTCTTTTTATTTTTTTATTTTTTGTCCGGAGTCTCATCCCGACTTATGGGGGAATCATAGTCTCCATCATCCTTTCCTCACTGGGACAATGCTCTAATAATGATGATCATCACACTTTTATTTTTCTTACAACTCGATACTTAGAACAAAATATGACTCTATATGAATGCCCCCGGCGGTGTACCGGGATGTACAATGACTCATGAGTGACACGTATGAAAGAATTATGAATGGTGGCTTTGCCACAAATACGATGTCAACTACATGATCATGCAAAGCAGTATGACAATGATGAAGCATGTCATAATAACAGAACAGTGGAAAGTTGCATGACAATATATCTCGGAATGGCTATGGAAATGCCATAATAGATAGGTATGGTGGCTGTTTTGAGGAAGGTATATGGTGGGTTTATGGTACCGGCGAAAGTTGCACGGTACTAGAGAGGCTAGCAATGGTGGAAGGGTGAGAGTGTGTATAATCCATGGACTCAACATTAGTCATTAAGAAATCACATACTTATTGCAAAAATCTATTAGTTATGAAACAAAGTACTACACGCATGCTCCTAGGGGGATAGATTGGTAGGAAAAGACCATCGCTCGTCCCCGACCACCACTCATAAGGAAGACAATCAATAAATAAATTATGCCCCGACTTCATCACATAACGGTTCACCATACGTGCATGCTACGGGAATCACAAAGTTTAACACAAGTATCTCTCAAATTCACAACTAATCACTAGCATGAATCTAATATTACCATCCTCATATCTCAAAACAATCATCAAGTATCAAGCTTCTCATAGTATTCAATGCACTTTATATGAAAGTTTTTATTATATCCCTCTTGGATGCCCATCATATTAGGACTAGGTTCATAACCAAAGCAAACTACCATGCTGTTCTAAAGACTCTCAAAATAATATAAGTGAAGCATGAGAGTTCATCTATTTCTACAAAATAAAACCACCACCATGCTCTAAAAAGATATAAGTGAAGCGCTAGAGCAACAACAAACTACTCCGAAAGATATAAGTGAAGATCAATGAGTAGACGAATAATTATGCAGCTATGTGAAGACTCTCTAACATTTAATAATTTCAGATCTTGGTATTAAAACAGCAAGCAAAACTAAATTAAATAAAATGACGCTCCAAGCAAAACACATATCATGTGGCGAATAAAAATATAGCTCCAAGTAAAGTTACCGATGAACGAAGACGAAAGAGGGGATGCCTTCCGGGGCATCCCCAAGCTTAGGCTCTTGGCTATCCTTGAATATTACCTTGGGTTGCCTTGGGCATCCCCAAGCTTAGGCTCTTTCCACTCCTTATTCCATAGTCCATCGAATCCTTACCCAAAACTTGAAAACTTCACAACACAAAACTTAACAGAAAACTCGTAAGCTCCGTTAGTATAAGAAAATAAATCACCACTTCAAGGTAATGTAATGAACTCATTATTTATTTATATTGGTGTTAAACCTACTGTATTCCAACTTATCTATGGTTTATAAACTCTTTTACTAGCCATAGATTCATCAAAATAAGCAAACAACACATCAAAAACAGAATCAGTCAAAAACAGAATAGTCTGTAGTAATCTGGATCAAATGTATACTTATGGATCTCATAAAATTCTCAAATAATTTGATGGACCTGAGGAATTTATCTATTGATCATCTGCAAAAATAATTAACTAAATAGAACTCTCCAAATAAAAATGGCAGCAATTCTCGTGAGCGCTAAAGTTTCTGTTTTTACAGCATGGTCGCAAAAGACTTTCCCCAAGTCTTCCCAACGGTTCTACTTGGCACAAACACTAATTAAAACATAAAAACACGTCTAAACAGAGGCTAGATGAATTATTTATTACTAAACAGGAGCAAATAGTAAGGAACAAAAATAAAATTGGGTTGCCTCCCAACAAGCGCTATCGTTTGACGCCCCTAGCTAGGCATGATGATTTCAATGATGCTCACATAAAAGATAAGAATTGTAACATAAAGGGAGCATCATGAAGAATATGACTAACACATTTAAGTCTAACCCACTTCCTATGCATAGGGATTTTGTGAGCAAACAACTTGTGGGAACAAGAATCAACTTGCATAGGAAGGTAAAACAAGCATAACTTCAAAATTTTAAGCACATAGAGAGGAAACTTGATATTATTGCAATTCCTACAGGCATATATTCCTCCCTCATAATAATTTTCAGTAGCATCATGAATGAATTCAAAAATATAACTATCACATAAAGCATTCTTTTCATGATCTACAAGCATAGAATTTTTATTACTCTCCACATAAGCAAAATTCTTCTCATGAATAATAGTGGGAGCAAACTCAACAAAATAATTATCATGTGAGGCATAATCCAATTGAAAACTAAAATCATGATGATAAGTTTCATGGATATAATTATTATTTATAGCACACAAGTCATCACAATAATCATCATAAATAGCAACTTTGTTCTCATAATCAATTGGAACCTCTTCCGGAATAGTGGATTCATCACAAAATAAAGTCATGACCTCTCCAAATCCACTTTCATCAATATATTCATCATAAATAGGAGGCATGCTTTCATCATAATAAATTTGCTCATCAAAACTTGGGGGACAAAAAATATCATCTTCATCAAACATAGCTTCCCCAAGCTTGTGGCTTTGCATATCATTAGCATCATGGATATTCAAGGAATTCATACTAACAACATTGCAATCATACTCATCATTCAAAGATTTAATGCCAAACATTCTAATGCATTCTTCCTCTAGTACTTGAGCACAATTATTGGAATCCTTATTTTCATGATAGATATTAAAAAGATGAAGCATATGAGGCATCCTTAATTCCATTTGTTTAATTTTCTTTTATAAACTAAACTAGTGATAAAACAAGAAACTAAAAGACTCGATTGCAATATCTAAAGATATACCTTCAAGCGCTAACCTCCCCGGCAATGGCGCCAGAAAAGAGCTTGATGTCTACTACACAACCTTCTTCTTGTAGACGTTGTTGGGCCTCCAAGTGCAGAGGTTTGTAGGACAGTAGCAAATTTCCCTCAAGTGGATGACCTAAGGTTTATCAATCCGTAGGAGGCGTAGGATGAAGATGGTCTCTCTCAAACAACCCTGCAACCAAATAACAAAGAGTCTCTTGTGTCCCAACACACCCAATACAATGGTAAATTGTATAGGTGCACTAGTTTGGCGAAGAGATGGTGATACAAGTGCAATATGGATAGTAGATAAAGGTTTTTGTAATCTGAAATTATAAAAACAGCAAGGTAACTAGTGATAAAAGTGAGCGTAAATGGTATTGCAATGCGTTGAAACAAGGCCTAGGGTTCATACTTTCGCTAGTGCAAGTTACCTCAACAATAATAACATAATTGGATCACATAACTATCCCTCAACATGCAACAAAGAGTCACTCCAAAGTCACTAATAGCGGAGAACAAACGAAGAGATTATGGTAGGGTACGAAACCACCTCAAAGTTATTCTTTCCAATCAATCCGTTGGGCTATTCCTATAAGTGTCACAAACAGCCCTAGAGTTCGTACTAGAATAACACCTTAAGACACAAACCAACCAAAACCCTAATGTCACCTAGATACTCCAATGTCACCTCAAGTATCCGTGGGTATGATTATATGATATGCATCACACAATCTCAGATTCATCTATTCAACCAACACATAGAACCTCAAAGAGTGCCCCAAAGTTTCTACCGGCGAATCACGACGAAAACGTGTGCCAACCCCTATGCATAGGTTCATAGGCGGAACCGGCAAGTTGATCACCAAAACATACATCAAGTGAATCACGTGGTATCCCATTGTCACCACAGATACGCACGGCAAGACATACATCAAGTGTTCGCAAATCTTTAAAGACTCAATCCGATAAGATAACTTCAAAGGGGAAACTCAATCCATTACAAGAGAGTAGAGGGGGGAAGAAACATCATATGATCCAAATATAATAGCAAAGCTCGCGATACATCAAGATCGTATCACCTCAAGAACACGGGAGAGAGAGAGAGATCAAACACATAGCTACTGGTACATACCCTCAGCCCCGAGGGAGAACTACTCCCTCCTCGTCATGGAGAGCACCGGGATGATGAAGATGGCCACCGGAGAGAGATTGCCCCCTCCGGCAGGGTGCCAGAACGGGTCTAGATTGGCTTTCGGTGGCTACGGAGGCTTCTGGTGGCGGATCTCCCGATCTATTGTGCTCTCTGGAAGTTTTTAGGGTATATGGAGATATATAGGCGGAAGAAGTACGTCAGGGGAGCCACGAGGGGCCCACGAGGGTGGAGGGCGCGCCCACTACCTCGTGGCCTCCTCAAAGCTTCCCTTACGTGCACTTCAAGTCTTCTGGACTTCTTTCCTTTCAAAAATGAGTTCCGTGAAGTTTCAGGTCAATTGGACTCCGTTTGATTTTCCTTTTCTTCGAAACCCTAAAACAAGGTAAAAACAGAAACTGGCACTGGGCTCTGGGTTAATAGGTTAGTCCCAAAAATCATATAAAATATCATATAAATGCATATAAAACATCCAAGGTTGATAATATAATAGCATGGAACAATCAAAAATTATAGATACGTTGGAGAACTCCGTTTTCGATGAACTCGAGCTTGTCATCAAGATGACCATAAGCTCTAAGACTCACAAAGAGAACCAAACAAGAACCAAGAAAGATGATGCAAGGATGCAATGGTTTGAGCTCTCTACGAGCGATATGATCAAGCTACTCATCGAGAGCCCCCCTTGATAGTACGACAATCGATCCTATAACCCGGTATCCCAACTACCACTATGAGACCGGTAAAATAGAAAACCTATCAAGGGCAAACCTTTGTCTTGCACATAGTCCACTTGAGCTAGATGATGACGATCTTGACTCCCTCAAGTTGAACCACCTTTCTTGATTGTGTTGGCTCGATGAAGACTAGTTGATTGCTCCCTCATACTCCACCATGGGTTAGCCATTCTTCGGCACATCTTCATAAATCCATTGTTACCATAATGGACGACAAGCTTCAAGCATTTGATCTCTTCATGATGCTCCACTTGAACTTGCACATCGCAACCTAACCCCACAAAGAACTCTCACGAAAACCATGGGTTAGCAAACAACGCGTAATGGACAATGCTTACCATACCATGGGATCACTTGATCCCTCAGTACATCTTGTATGCTTTGTGTGTTGATCAACTTGATTCATTCTTGACTTAATCTTGATCAACCTTGAATCTTTCCAATTCTCTTCATTTGGATGATTTCTTGAAGGTAGACATGAATGATCACACAATCTTCTTCTTCAAGACATGCTTGCAATAAGCTCAACACTCACATGACCAATCTTTGGATAATTCCTTGAATAGCACCTTGGTCGACACAAACTCTCCTTGAAACCAACACATGTACTCCAAGAAAAGCCTATGGACAAAACCTTCAAATATAACTCAAGGCAACCATTAGTCCATAGAGATTGTCATCAATTACCAAAACCAAACATGGGGGCATTGCATGTTCTTTCAATTTCCCCCATTTTGGTAATTGATGACAATCACTTTCAAGAGAGTTTATACAAGGAATTATGCGTCACCATGCAATGCAACAACCAATAGTGCATGCGTATGAGATGTAGATGCTTAGGAACAAAACCAAAGCAAGGAGAAAACTCCGAAGACTTTCTCCACCAAACTTCTCCACAAAACTCTCTGAAACTTCTCCCCCATTGACATCGATTGCCAAAATGGGCGAAAAGCTTAGAAGGCCAATATAAAAAGTGTTCCTCCATAAATTGTGTGTTTCTGAACAAGAGAGTAGAATGCAATACACATATCCAACGGTAAATACTTGGAGGAAGACAAACTATATTGAGGCCCAAAGATTGCTAAAGGAAGATATGCCACAAAGACATAACCGATAGAGACACAAGCAATCAAGCGATCAAAAGATACCAATTGAAGCAAGCTATCAAAAGATACCAATTGAACCAACTAGACCAAAGATCCTACGAGCCATAAGAATAAAGGATAGTATGATAAGAGCAAAGGAGTGTTCTAGAGAAACTAGAGAAGCTCCCCATGATTTGTGCACGCGTAAGAATATTTGTATTTGGATACAAAGTGCACAAAATAGGATCATAGCTCCCCCAAAATCAGTAGAAACTAACAACAAGTGCAAGTGAGCATATAGGAAACTAAGCCTAGTACTTGCAACAAACACTTGGTTGAGCAACAAGTGAAAGAGGCAACTTAAGAATGGGCTCAACCAAAATGATGTGTGTGAGTCAAGGCAATGCACTTGAGAAGACTAATGTACGGATGAGCATTAAGCATCAATAAAGTCTTGAAAGAATGAGGCACACGATGCAAGGCCTATCATTCCCACACACAACAAGTAAATGGGTTCACAAGCTTACTAATAAGCATATAAAGAACCTATGCTTGTGACAACCCGTGGTGAAGATAGAAGATGAAAGCCTCATCAAGACGAGGGATACCAATTAAGATGGCAAAAGCCTCGTAAAGATAAGCATGAGGAAAATAATCTTCACCACACAAGAGTGCATCAAGATGCAACGAGATAAGACACGTACTCAAGGCAAAAGCTTTCACAGAGCCACCAAAGAAATAACATAAGAAAGACAAGGTGGACGTGAAAGAAAGGATATCAACTAGATATGCAACTTTTCTCAAGTGTATACGATTCTAGGTAGACGAAATCATGATGATATATATCTACAAAGAAGGATGTACACCTGAAATAGTTGCAACACAAGGAACAAGATATCCACAAGGAAATCATAAATATACCGATAAGATATTTGCTTGAAAGCATAGCACATGGCTAGATATGGTCTTACTGTATATAAATGAATTCCTAACTAGACAACTATCAAAGACATCACAACTAGCAACATGAGTTCATCGTTGAAATGCTTTGAGAAAGGAAACAAGTATCACAAGATGGAATGAATATCATGCTAAGATGCAACCTACACAAGGTTGAAAACAAGGAAGAATGCATGAGGAGATACTTGTTACCGAGATATCATTGGAAGGATGTAGTAGATACCAATTAAAGGTAGATAGTAGTTCATTGATCATCCTAGCATGACTCCAGTAAGTACATGGTGACACCACCTTCCTTGTGAGTGAGCCGAGCGTCCAATGCATCTCCAATTGTTCCTAGAACAACAACACAAAAAAATGGTATCCAAACTCATTGGGACCAAAGAGTTAGAAACACCAACAATACATAGGACAAACTCCACATAAATATGTGCATATAGAAAAGGAAATGAATTTCATGCACATCTCATCCAATTTGAGACTTGGTGGAGTTTCCCCTATATATTGGGTCAAAGAAAGGAAGCATGCCAAAGATACTACATGAAGTTAATATGCATGCTCAAGACTTTCAAGAACCGAAACTAAAAGAAAAAGAAAAACCAAGTGAAGAAAGGATACCAAATGAATAAATCATCACTTGGAGGATATCATTAAACGATACATCAAGGAATGAGATATCCATTGATACACAAAAAGGAAGATGTCAAACTCCCAAAAGAGAGAATGGTTCCAAACAAATCAAGTGCTCTACAAAGTTTCATGATGGCACAAACTACCAAAATAAACGATTTGCCTTCCACCAACACACACTTGAAAAGGATCACAAGGTGAGTGTTTTATAGAAAATAGGATAGCTCCCTCAAGACTAGTGCATTATACAGAATTTGCATTTGAATACAAGAAGCACAAGATGGGATCACCACTTTCACTATATGTATACAAACACTAGACAAGCTTTAGGAAATAACAAGATCCACAAGTGGTATGGAATACAATGGGACTTGACACAATCCTAGGCAAGAGATAAGGCAAATAAAAGCAAAGGCTAATGTAAAGATGATCAATAATTTCTACCACACAAGTGAGTACCAATTGTCAACAGACAAGAAGTATTTGGAAATAATTCCCGGTGGTAGATTGCAAGGAAATCCAACATCATCTTCACACCAAACACAAGCAAATTGCAACTTGTAGAGCTAACATGCCACCTAGGAACAAGATAATTTACAATATCAACACTAGGTGACAATATCTCAAATGTACACATTTTCTAGGCTAGTAATATACACATAGCATATTACTCACCCATAATGTGATACCAATTAAGGATAAACAAGAGGCAAATAAAATGATCCAACAAGAGATAATTAATGGACTATTTAGAATTTGAATTTCTCATGAGAAGACATACCACATAGCGACTAGATAAGCTTGCAATATCAATACTAAGTGGTATTCCCCATGTACCCACCTTTATAGGATTGTGAAGTGCACAAAGCACATCACTCCCCCATAATGGGATATTCCATTAATCTCTCACAAGAGCCAACTAAGATATGACCAAGATGCATAAAGGCTCAATGAACGACACACATGTACATGATGTGCAAACCAACACACACATACTTGATTGCTCAAGATAATCAAGTTGGAAGCACAACATATACAAACACATGCAAGGAACAAATCCAAACATGCAAAGGGGCAAGTAACTTTCAATGTAAACAATTTAAGCACGAGTTACCGCAAGGAGGAACATTGGATATAAGATAGAAACTTGATAATCTGGATGACTTGGCTTGAGACAATAAGAATGATGAAGTCCCCTTAATTCTTCATAATATAGCCAAGTCTCCAATGACCTCCAACATCACCTATTGATCAAGTTTGAGCTTGTTGGTCCCCAACCAAGTTGGGTCCTAAGAGGTTAGTCACAGTAGGCTTGGCTACCCAAATGGTTCTTTGCTTCAAACCACTTTGAGTACCAACAAACTTGGCAACCACATTGCTATGAGAACCCAGAATTAACTTCCAAACCCTCCTGTGTATATTTGTCAACCCCAGGATCATTGTTGACAACACAGTGAAATGATATCATTGCACAATACATAAAAGGTATTACAATTTTAAATATATCTTGCCACAAGGCATACCTAGATAAATGTATCATGACACTTATTACATTCAGAAAAACAGCGGGAAGTACAATGCGTAGCGACTCCATCTCAGCCACAGGCAGTCGATGTAGTCCACGTGACCTCACTCCTACGGATCGCCATAGTAGTCGTAGTCATCACCTTCATCTCCATGCAACTCTGTTGTCAACAAAATTATTGTCATGAGTACATTACGTACTCAACACACCTCCCTTGGGGAAGGACCAAATAGCTACATGTGGCTTCAAAGGAAGGTTGTATGGCTCATTTGCGTAAAGCTAACTTTTTTTAACAAATAAAGTAGTTGGATGGAAGCAGTTTTAGATGAAAACATGTTTTATCTCCAGAACAACTTTCATCAACTGAGGATCCTCGATCAACTTACGTCCTTCATAGGTTTCATGAATAGGGGCAAAGAGGTAATAAGCAAGACAGGTCCTGTATGTCAAGAAAGATTCATGTGTTGTCCATGACCGTGGACACGGCTATTCGAATAGTTTTACACTCTGCAGAGGTTGTACACTTTACCCACACGACACAATCTTGTCTTGATGCCACCAGTGGCCGCTGGTATAGTACACCATTTGGTATACCGGCAGGGAGATTGTGACAAGGTCTTTGGACTAGATCCCCCAAAGATGTGACATGCCCACCGGGTCTGGCGCATGGAACTGAGAGTACATCCTCAAACCGGTCCCCCCATCTGTGCCGAGGATACTCCTCGCAAGGCAGCTATCCCGTCTGCGGTACGGCGACATCGACACCTAAGGCTGACTGGCTTACTTGACCAAGCCAGTGCCCATATAGCATGTGGCTGTACTGTTATCACAATCTTCAAATCCAAGACTTATTAGGCCTTAAGCGGCATGGACGACTGATTGCCGCATTCAATTCATGAAGGGCAGCCAATCGCTCCTTCAATCCTTGATTTAGCTGTCGCCCGCGTCAGTATTCAGATGGTAAGTTTCACCCAGAGTAGAAGAGGATAGAGAAGGTCAACAAGGGCCAATAGGCCTAGCTCAGCATTAAGTTTCAACTGTCAATGACTCAAAGATAAGCATGGCTAAGCATTTCTACTCTACGGGAACCTTATACTTCTACTCAGGTATCAAGTAAATAGGCAACAAGCGGATCAAGGTAATGTGTCAATCAACACGCTAACTACGAGAATTAAAATAGCATGCACAATAGTAACAATAAAACACAATGCAATTTTGTAAAGCATAGGACAAGTATGATCAAAGAAGGAGGCATGCCTTCGTTGTTGAGTCCATCTTCGGTAACCTGTTTCTTTCCATGTCCAACATCGTTGTCACTCCCTACCCGTCGTAACGATAGAAAAAGACAACAATAAATACCAAAGCAATAGAAAATCCAAATAACATCCAAAACAAATCAAGAGTGGATGGATAGCAAGATATTGATCAAGATGGAGATTCCAAAAGGAGATAACATGACTGGAAGGTAAGTAGAGGACTCAATGAATTGACAGGGTTTAGTTGATGATGGATAATCAAGGCTTGCAAACAATACTAACGTTCTAATACAAACTATGGCACTAACCATTAGCAGTGCCCACTACACACCTCAGCTTACTATATAGGAAACTGTTACGAACAAACCAAATTGCATGAACATACATGGAATAATCCATCTGATGCATTTCAACTACTCAATCATAACATGACATGATATAATGGTCAATTGCAACCAAACATATACAACAACTATATAATCAAACAAAAGCAAGTATTCTATAAGACAAGTAAACCAACATTTACAAACCATTCTAGTCAAGCAGGGAACTCATACAACAATATGAAATGAAATGATCTCAGTCTAGTCCTAAAATGTTATTAAAATGAAATAGAATCAACTACATTATATCAAACTAATTCATTTGTCAAACAATTAACAAGAACTACACAACACATTGAACAAATGGATGCACATCTATCCTAGGCATGATATGATTAAGAGTAACAATCAACCGAGAATAAATATTTGGATGAATCCAAATACTTATAATGGTTAACAACAATCAAAGACTAAACATAAATCATAAAAACTATTAGCAAGCATGTCTATAAAATAAGACAAACCAATACTAATTAAGGTAGAAACTAATTAAACAACTTAATAATAACACACATCTCACATAATACATGTGAGTATAGATTCACTAGATGTCTAAGCAAATAACACAAGCATGACACATATGAGTGATCATGATAAGATACTAAACTAGAATCTGGTCTTACTACTAAAGAACAACTAATACTCAAGTAACCACTAGCAATAAGATTACCACTTCATGCTTACATAATAGATCAAACTATGCACACTAAGCATATGAGGAAGATACAACTCAACTAACATGAAAGGCAAACTATCTTAAGCATGTGCTAAACTATCGCAACAAGACCCAACACTCCCGAGGCTATCATAAGACCAAAGTGATTGAGGGAGTCCTGGATTAGGGGGTATCCAGACAGCCGGATTATATCCTTTGGCCGGACTATTAGACTATGAAGATACAAGATTGAAGACTTCGTCCCGTGTCCGGATGGGACTCTACTTGGCGTGGAAGGCAAGCTAGGCAATACGGATATGTATATCTCCTCCTTTGTAACCGACCTTGTGTAACCCTAGCCCCCTCCGGTGTCTATATAAACCGGAGGGTTTTAGTCCGTAGGACAACATACAATCATACCATAGGCTAGCTTCTAGGGTTTAGCCTCTCCGATCTCATGGTAGATCAACTCTTGTACTACTGATATTATCAAGAATAATCAAGCAGGACGTAGGGTTTTACCTCCATCAAGAGGGCCCGAACCTGGGTAAAACATCGTGTCCCCTGCCTCCTGTTACCATCCGCCTTAGACGCACAGTTCGGGACCCCCTACCCGAGATCCGCCGGTTTTGACACCGACATTGGTGCTTTCATTGAGAATTCCTCTGTGTTGTCACCGTTAGGCTTGATGGCTCCTTCGATCATCGATAGCGATGCAGTCCAGGGTGAGACTTTTCTCCCCAGACAGATCGGGCCAACTCTCTTGGCCATCTGGAGAAGATCGGGAGTTACGCCCCTGGCCAGCAGGTCAGGTTTGGAAGCTTAAACTACATGGCCGACATCCGCGGAGACTTGATCTTCGACGGATTCGAGCCCCTGCCGAGTGCGCCGCACGGTCACGATGAGCATGATTTAGCTCTACCATCGGACAATGTTCAGGAGACCGCACCGGTGACCGCTCCGACCCTCAATTTGGAGCCAATTGCGCCATCCATGGACGGGTGGATAGACCCTGCCACGGAGGCCGTATTCTTAGCGGCGATCGAGCCAAATATCGACCTTACCCTTCATGGGAGCCGTGACGCCGAATTGCCGGACTCTTCCCCAGCCACGGACTCCGAACCGCCTGCGCCCGTGCCTATCGAATCTGACTGGGCGCCGATCATGGAGTTCACCTCCGCGGATATCTTTCAGCACTCACCCATCGGCGACATACTGAACTCATTAAGGTCTCTCTCCCTGTCAGGAGAGTCCTGGCCGAACTATGTTCGGCAGGATTGGGATGCGGATGACGAAGAAATTCGCCGCCCACCCACCACCCACTTAGTAGCCATTGTCGACAATTTGACCGACATGCTCGACTTCGACTCTGAAGACATCGACGGTATGGACAACGATGCGGGAGACGAAGAGGAACCACTGCCCACAAGGCACTGGACAGCCACCTCATCATATGATATATACATGGCGGACACACCCAAAGAAGGCAATGGCAACGAGACATCGGAGGATGACCCCTCCAAGAAACAACCCAAGCGCCGACGTCAGCGGCGCCGCTCTAAGTCTCGCCAAAGAAAAAGCGGTGACACCGGCACAGGAGATAATAGCACTCCGGACAGTGCCGAAGACGACAACAATCCCCTCCAGCAAGATTTAGAGTAGGAGGATGGAGAAGCCAGCCCTCCCGAGAGAGCGGCAGATGGAGAGGCAGAGGATGATAATTACATGCCTCCCTCCGAAGACGAGGCAAGCCTCGACGATGACAAATTTGTCGTGCCTGAGGATCCCGTCGAGCAAGAGCGCTTCAAGCGCCGGCTTATTGCCACAGCAAATAGCCTTAAGAAAAAGCAGCAGCAGCTTCAAGCTGATCAAGATTTGCTAGCTGACAGATGGACTGATGTCCTTGCGGCCGAGGAATATGAACCCGAACGCCCCTCCAAGAATTACCCAAAGCGCAGGTTGCTACCCCGACTGGAGGAGGAAGCATTAAAACCTACATCTCCAGTGTATGACGCGGCTGATCGGCCACCTCGTGGCCGCGACAGAGAGGCATTTCAGCCAAAAGCTTAGCCCGCACCCCGACGCCACTCAAATAAAAATGTCAAGGCACAGGGAAATACGCTAGACCTGCGAGACGTATTGGAGGACAAAGCAAAACACACAAGATCGATCTACGGATCACGAGGGCGCGCCACCACGCGGGACGATAACTGTCATGCCGGATACAGTAAAAGAAAATCCGGCCGGGCCGAACACAGCGGACAAGACTCATTTGAGCTGCGTCGCGACATAGCCCAGTACAGAGGCGCCGCACACCCCCTATGCTTCACAAACGAAGTAATGGATCATCAAATCCCAGAGGGTTTCAAACCCGTAAATATAGAATCATACGATGGCACAACAGATCATGTGGTATGGATCGAGGACTTCCTCCTGCACATCCACATGGCCCGTGGTGACGATCTACACGCCATCAAATACCTCCCACTTAAACTCAAAGGACCAGCTCGGCATTGGCTTAACAGCCTGCCAGCAGAATCCATTGGCTGTTGGGAAGATCTGGAAGCTGCATTCCTCGACAACTTCCAGGGCACTTATGTGCGATCACCAGATGCCGATGACCTGAGCCACATAATTCAGCAGCCAGAGGAATCAGCCAGGCAATTCTGGACACGGTTCCTGACAAAGAAAAATCAAATCGTTGACTGTCCGAATGCAGAGGCCCTAGCAGCTTTTAAGCACAACATCCACGACGAGTGGCTCGCCCGGCACCTTGGCCAGGAAAAGCCGAAATCCATGGCAGCCCTCACGACCCTCATGACCTGCTTTTGCGTGGGAGAAGACAGCTGGCTGGCTCGCAACAATAACATATCAAAGAACCGTGGTACTTCAGATAACAAGGATAGTAATGGCAGATCACGTCGCAACAAACATAAGCGCCGCGTCAATAGCGACAATATGGAGGATACGGCAGTCAATGCGGGATTTAGAGGCTCTAAACCCGGTCAGCGGAAAAAGCCATTCAAAAGAAGCACTCCGGGCCTGTCCAGTTTGGACCGTATACTCGATCGCTCGTGTCAAATACACGACACCCCCGACAAGCCAGCCAACCACACCAACAGGGATTGTTGGGTGTTCAAGCAGGCCAACAAGTTAAATGCCAAAAACAAAGATAAGGGGTTACATAGCGATGACGAGGAGGAGCCCCGGCAGCCGAACACTGGAGGACAGAAGAGGTTCCCCCCACAAGTGCGGACGGTGAACATGATATACGCAACCCACACCCCCAAGAGGGAGAGGAAGCGTGCGCTAAGGGACGTATATGCATTGGAGCCAGTCGCCCCAAAGTTCAACCCATGGTCCTCCTGTCCGATCACCTTCGATCGCAGGGACCACCCCACTAGTATCCATCATGGTGGTTTTGCCGCACTGGTCCTAGACCCAATCATTGACGAATTTCACCTCACTCGAGTCCTTATGGATGGTGGCAGCAGCCTGAACTTGCTTTATCAGGACACAATGCACAAAATGGGTATAGACCCCTCAAGGATCAAACCCACAAAAATAACCTTCAAAGGCATCATACCAGGTGTAGAGGCCCATTGCACAGGCTCAGTCACACTGGAAGTGGTCTTCGGATCCCCGGATAACTCCCGAAGCGAGGAGTTAATCTTCGATATAGTCCCGTTCAACAGTGGCTATCATGCACTGCTTGGGCGAACCGCATTTGCGAGATTCAATGCGGTACTGCATTATGCATACCTCAAGCTCAAGATGCCATGACCTCGGGGGGTCATCACAGTCAATGGAAACACAGAGCGCTCTCTCCGCACGGAGGAGCACACTGCGGCCCTCGCAGGAGAAGCGCAAAGCAGCCTCTTAAGGCAATCCACCAGTTCGGCGATTAAAGACCCAGACACCTTCAAGCACGCCCGGAGTAATCGGCAACAAGACCGCCCGGCACGTTCCAAGCTCGCATAGCAATGCGGCCCCCACCCCAGTACCAGCCAAACGGTGAAATCCGTGCCACGCGTACATAATTACGCATTGAAAATACCATGGGCACAGGTGGGGGGGGGCACGACTACGGCACGCCCCAAGACGCGGCTCAACCGCACTAGGGGCTTCCCGCTTTGTTACTTTTCTCTCTTTCAGGACTTTAATCTCTGGAAACCCCGTCCGGCAGTATGATTGCCGGACACACGATGCAACAACCCAAGGAGGCAAAAAGCCACGTCACACCACGGAACTCCCAGGTGGTCTCCAATAACGAGTGAAATACTTGCTTTAAATACCATTCCTCAGCTTGCCCTTGGAGGGGACATGTCAAATAGTCCTACTTTTTGCTTATCGCACTACTTGTATCATTCTGCTTCGACGCACCTTATTGAATAAACAATGCATATCACTAGACTATTATCGCATTCTCTATTCTTATATATATATGTATATATATATGTTCATTCATGACATTCAGCACCCGTGCACTTTGGTACGGCTAATATGCCAGGGGCTTAAGCATACCCCATAATACGCCGTGAGAAATCCGAACACTTTCGACAGTGCGGCACCCCGAACTTATAGCATTATATGCATCAGCTCTGAATCATGTCTTGGGTCAATAGTTGGGTTTGCCCGGCTCCCATGTTTTGGTACCTTACGTTCCGCTATATCGGCTAAGGTAGCACTGGGAGAACTACTGCGATTGTGCCCCGGTTCAGCTGGGCTAAGCACCTCAGTAGAGAAAGCTAAAACTGACTGTCATGATAAGGCGAGAGCTGGTCGCTGTTCGAGAGGTCTCGAGTCCCTAAAGACTTATGCCGCTTAGAGCGAGGAGTCGGTTTTGTCTGGCTTAAGGCATGCATAGCGCCCCGAGTTCGGCCTTCCGAATACTAGGGGCTTCACCAAAATTTAAAATTGTAGAATTCTATGGCTAAGTGAGAGTGATAAAGCATTATAGTTCGGTTTCCTTGTTCGTTGTGCTGAGCACCTCCCTCGAAGGACCCAATAATGGGAAAAAGAGTGCTCAGGTTTATCCTGAACACCCCAGCACTCGTGGCATGGGGGCATAAGCCGACGACTGGCCATCTCTCAGATTTGATAAACAGCCACACATAAGGTAATATTTTAAATTCAAACAAGCGTTGCATAGCGCATATGAACAAGTTTTCATAATACAGGATCACACGAGCAAGTTTATTCAAAAATTACATCCTTCGCACACTCGTCCGCCACAAGACGGGCACCCTTCATGATACCCTCATAATACATCTCAGGGTGGCGATGCTCCTTGCCCTGCGGTGGCCCCTCCTTCACCAACTTCTCGGCGTCCATCTTGGCCCAGTGCACCTTCGCACGGGCAAAGGCCCGACGTGCACCTTCGATGCAGACGGATCGCTTTATGGCCTCCAGCCGTGGGAAGGCATCCACAAGCTGCCTCACCAGGCCGAAGTAGCTGTTGGGAAGGGAGTTGCCAGGCCACATCCGGACTATAAGACCCCTCATGGCTTGTTCGGCCGCCTTGTGCAGCTCGACCAGTTGCTTCAGCTGGTCGCTCATAGGCATCGGATGTTCGGTCCCAGTATACTGAGACCAGAACAACTTCTCCGTCGAGCTTCCCTCCTCGGCCGGGTAAAATTTCACGGCATCCGACACGCTGCGAGGCAAATCTGCGAATGCTCCTGGAGAGCTCCGGACTCGGGTAAGTAACAAGTAATTTACTTTCACATGCTTGCTTTGCATATTGAATGCCTTACCCGCCGCTATCCTCCTCATCGCCTCAATCTCCTGGAGGGCCTTTTGGGCTTCGGCCTTGGCATTCTTTGTGCTCTCGAGGGCCGCGGCAAGCTCGGACTCTCGCGTCTTCGAGTCAAGCTCCAAAGCCTCGTGCTTCTTCACGAGAGCCTGGAGCTCTTGCTGCACCTCGCCCACCCGTGCCTCTTGCTTTTCCCGCTCGGTGCGCTCCTTGGCCGCTTTGTTTTCGGCCTCGGACAACGCTTGTGTCAGGGTCACCACTTCGGTCATGGCCCCTGGCACATTCATGATGATCTTGTCATTTCGCAACCACATTTTGTTTTATATATAGACAAGGTATTACTTACCTTTGTTCTCCTCGAGCTGCCTGTTGGCAAGGCCGAGCTCTTTCTCGGACCCTCGAGGTCCTGCTTCAATGCGGCGACCTCCGCAGTCAGTGCGGCAGAGGTCAGCAGCGAAGCCTGCATATGCATACAGACATACTTATATTAGACTCCTGCAGATATTATTTGATCCTCTATTCAGCTTTTCTTTGTGAACACCAAACAGAGCATTAGGGGCTACTGTCTATGCGGTAATTTTTTCCTATATTTTAAATACTTACCTCAAAGCCTGTTAGAAGGCTGGTACAGGCTTCAGTCAGTCCGCTCTTGGCGGACTGAACCTTCTTGATCACCGCACTCATAATAGTGCAGTGCTCTTCGTCGATGGAAATGCCGCGAAGCGCTCCCAGCAGGTTGTCCGGTGCCTCTGGATGGACAGAGGTCACCGGCACGGGCGACTTGCCCCTCTTGGAAGAGGGCGGCCTGCTCGAGTCCGGAATCGCTGGAGGTTCCGGCGCGGTGTCCGGCTGAGGGCCGAACTTGGAGCCCCTGGGAGCCTTGCTCCCTTTGCTCCTAGAGTCTGGAAGGTCGCCTTGAGGCACCTCCGGGACTGTCTCCCCCCGGCTCGGTGCCCCTTGAGAAAATACCTCGGCATTGTCCGTAGGATGAGGGGAGGAGGCAGATGGAAGCAAATTGCTATCCATATCCGACGAGTCCAAGGAACCGTCTGACAAAGATACGTCGATACGGGCTCGGGGCGGACTGCATGATCATATTCGACGTTAGGGGAAGCAGTGCAACAAAAGTATGCTATGAGTTACTCTGGTATCCGAATACTTACGACTTCGCCAGGGGCTTGGCCCTGAGCAGCCACTCGTCTTCGCCGTCGGCGGCGGTGGTAGAATAGTCCGGAAGGAGTGTCCTTCCCTTCTTGGACCCTTCGGCCTCCCCGGTTGGGGCGGCCTTCCTTTTCTTGTCTCCCTCGGCTGGAGGGGGAGAATCTTCATCATCCTTCTCCTCGTCTTCACGGGATGAGTGCGTCTCGGAGTTATCGGACGATGAGTCCGATACCACCTGACGCCGGGAACTCTTTCGGGTTCCCTTGGCCTTCTTCTTGGTCTTCTCCGACACCTCGTAAGGAGCTGGAGTCCGCATCTCCGTCAGGAGAGCGTCCGTAGGGTCTTCGGGCAGTGGGGCCGGACAGTTAACCTGCTCCGATGTCTCCACCCAGTCCTGTCAAAGGCATGGGAGCTCAGACCCCGCACACGGTTAAGCTATGGGAAATAAATACCCTACCAGATGTACAGAACTTACCGGATTCGCAGGGCGCTTCGCGCTTAGCCCGCGGTCCTCGGTAAGAGAAGGAGGGACCTCGGCGCCCTTGAACAGCACCTTCCAGACGTCCTTATGCGTCGTGTCGTAGAGCTCGCGTAGAGTCTAGTGCTGGGCCGGGTCGAACTCCCATAAGTTGAAATCCCGTTGTTGACACAGGAGGATCTGGCGGAAGAGCATAACCTGGACTATGTTGACAAGCTTAAGTTTCTTGCTTGTCATGTTCCAGATACACTTCTGGAGTCCATCCAGCTCCACTGAAGAACCCCAAGAGAGGCCCTTCTCCTTCCAGGAAGTGAGCCACATGGGGATTCCGGATCGAAACTCAGGGGCCGCCACCCAGTTGGTGTCGCGCGACTCGGTGATGTAGAACCACCCCGATTGCCACCCCTTTATGGTCTCCACGAAGGAGCCCTCGAGCCATGTAACGTTGGGCATTTTGCCCACCATGGCTCCGCCGCATTCCGCTTGTTGGCTGCCTACTACCTTCGGCTTGATGTTGAAGGTCTTCAGCCATAGGCCGAAGTGGGGCCGGATGCGGAGGAAAGCCTCGCACACGACGATGAACGCTGAGATGTTGAGGATGAAATTTGGGGCCAGATCATGAAAGTCCAGCCCGTAATAGAACATGAGGCCGCGGACAAATGGATGGAGGGGAAACCCCAATCTGCGGACGAAATGGGGGAGGAAAACCACCCTTTCGTGAGGTTCCGGGGTAGGGACGATCTGCCCCGCGGCTGGCAGCCAGTGCGCGATATCCGCGGCTAAGTATTCGGCTCCACGTAACTTTTTGATGTGCCCCTCCGTGATGGAGGAGGCCATCCACTTGCCTCCCGCTCCGGACATGTTTGAGAGTTGAGGAGAAGGATGCGGACTTGGGCGCTGGAGCTCGAGTGCGCGAGAATGGATGAGCAAGGAGGAAGAAGGCGTGGGTAGAAAAAGGTGAGATCTTATCCCTTTATAAGGGCGGACTAAACTATGCGCCCCCACTAGCCTGGTAAAACTCGCTTATCCCCCAAGCGCCGTAATTGATGGCGCGGTTGGGTTACCCACGTCCGTATTGATGAGAATCCCGTGATAAGGGGAACATGATCTCTGCTTTGACAAGACATGTCAAGAAACCGCCTCGCGTTATGTGCGGGGCTGGTTAAAGAAAAACGGTTCAAATAATTACCGGTCCGTGGCGTGATGTCATGCCGCCAAAACATGTCAGCAGATTAGATTTGTGGTAATATTATTCTCTCTATGGTGGTATGTGGAACTTATTTTGCAGGGTCGGACACGATCCTTGCATTCAAACTCTTCCGTGGTGTGTTTGGAGGAGGAACCCGCCTTGCAATGCCGAAGACAACACTGCGCGCCGGACTCATCGTCATTGAAGCCTGGTTCAGGGGCTACTGAGGGAGTCCTGGATTAGGGGGTATCCGGACAGCCGGATTATATCCTTTGGCCGGACTATTGGACTATGAAGATACAAGATTGAAGACTTTGTCCCGTGTCCGGATGGGACTCTACTTGGTGTGGAAGGCAAGCTAGGCAATACGGATATGTATATCTCCTCCTTTGTAACCGACCTTGTGTAACCCTAGCCCCCTCTGGTGTCTATATAAACCGGAGGGTTTTAGTCCGTAGGACAACATACAATCATACCATAGGCTAGCTTCTAGGGTTTAGCCTCTCCGATCTCGTGGTAGATCAGCTCTTGTACTACTCATATTATCAAGAATAATCAAGCAGGATGTAGGGTTTTACCTCCATCAAGAGGGCCCGAACCTGGGTAAAACATCGTGTCCCATGCGTCCTGTTACCATTCGCTTTAGACGCACAGTTCGGGACCCCCTACCCAAGATCCGTCGGTTTTGACACCGACAGTGATCATCCATAAAAATGCACAAGCGACTAAGTACTCAAATATAGCACATAGACAAAATAAGACATGAAAGATCACTTGCATGAGTGACAACTAGACATATAACAATGCTTCAACTAGATGAAGTAGATATGAAGAAGTCTAGGCATACACCAATGTAATAGTGCGGTAGACTAGATATAATGCTAAGCATGGATGATCATGACACAAGATGTCAAACTATGCTACCAGTAGAATACAACTTATAACTACGACATAACTTAGTTGATATCAACTACCATGACTATCCGGAATGGCATTAGCACACAACACTATCATGCTAGTTGTGACTTATAAGCAAAAGGGAAAAGCATACTAAGCAGGTACACATCTAGGTCATGGCATCAATCACATCAAGCAATGTGCTATACTAGCATGAATGACATGAAGGCATGTATTTCTACCTAGTACAACCTAGACTTGCTAATCCATAACTGGACAACCTAGGCATCATAGAACACACGGGTCATTACACACATGTTATGCAATCTATTTATACAATCCCAACAACATGGCATAGTATTGATCAAGCAAGAAGTTGCTCAATAAAAGAATGTACAAGACCAATAAACTACTATAATGTAAATCAAGGCTAACCATATGTGTAGTCATACAATGCAAACTAGAAATGATATAGTACATGGTACGCATACAACCAAACATGCATTCTACTGTAAGCAATTGTTAACATGGCATGGTAATAAACTAATATAAATAAACACACATGATAATTATCAATATGCAATAAACTAGTTTTATTCCATCAGAATGATTCTATATAGCAATACAAATATGAATGACATAAAGCATCCAACCATGAAATCATGGATAACAAACATCTAGAAAGAAGAAGAACAACTTGGGAATTATATTCTGCACAACAAACTATAATGCACTCATTTCCAAACAACAAGGCATTTTATTTGACATCTAGCATAAAGAAAACTATGCAAAACACCTACAAATGATGCCTAATAACTATCAGAGGCATGCCATGCTTTCAAACCAATAAATCGAACATGCGACATGGACGGAAATGAAAATGTAAACCATATCTAAGATATCTTCATGCTAAACAATAAGAAAATAAGAAAACATGAAGTCTTTAATAATTAAAGAAATCAAACAAAGCTTGGAATAATCTTACATAGTCCTAAGCATGGAGATAATTCACCAAAAATCTGTACGCATTCTCAACATAGAAACATAAACAGTACTAAGCATTATTTAGATGATAACAATACAGTTACCTATCAATGCTCCAAATCTAATTAAAATAGTAACACCCGACAAGCATGTACGAACAATAATAATCCGATACACCAATCAACTCGTACACCTGGTAAGAATTTACAAAGACTTGTACAGAGACATATCATAGGACTACGCACGCACCAAAGAAAAATAACATCAAGATCATACTATATTTGAAAATTTAAATAATCCTACAAATACGTCTAAGAAATGACATGACACTCTCTGTAAAATATATGAGATGATTAGCATGCACTCCTAACATTATGAAATGTTTAGGAGTAACTTCTAGACATGTCATGAACATGCAATAAAATAACATTTTAACATAAAAGTTAACCGAACAAGAAACCCACTTGAATTTTACCCCAAAAAAACTATGATTAAAACCACCCCACAACACACCTATTACAATGACAATCTAAATATACCGCTGAGTTCCTATGACCAAAACTATCATTTCATATGTTGACCTCAAGACCATCTGACGAACAGAAAACAAAAAAGATATGTCGTTGCCACCAATCGATCTCGGTTTCGGACACACGCGGCCAACGACAGAGATAGGTTGAATCATGATGTCTACGGGATACACTAGGTGATGACAAGCACGCGTGCAAAAGGAATTTGATAGAGGCTCACCGAGTTTGATGGAACGGTGCGACGAACTTGATGAACAGTGTCCGCGGACATGCAGAATTCTTCATGTGTGGTTGACGGATCGTGTTTCTTCTTCCCTGAATGGAATCATGGTGTGGAGGAGGAGTTTATGGCACAAGGATTCAGACAGAGATGGTCCGAGTCATCGGGATCGAGCATCGGTGTCCATGGAGCTTCAAAGTTCATGGAGTTGCATTGGAGACAGGGGAAAGGAAGAGGGCAGGGGTTGCTACGGGAATGGAAGAGAAGGTGGAGGTGCTGAATATGATGGCTTCAGTTTTGGAAACCGATGGGATTGATGGGAATTACTGAGGGCTGTTTCTATTAAGTACCTGGCTGTTGATGTTTCCTCTTTCCCTGAGTTGTGAACCTACAGAGAAACCAGAAGAGGGGTTCGTTCGGTTGGAGTGATGGGCCAGATCGGGCCAGCCCATGAGGAAGGTAGAGACCATGAAAAATAGTGGGGTTGTTGGGCTGTTGTCCAAGGGAGATGGAGGAAGAAAATAAAAGAGATGGGTTGGGTCCATTCGGGTGACAGGAATAAGAAACAGTGAGAGAGAATAGAGAAGATAGATTGGCCATTGGATATTGCCAAGAGTTTGGGGAAAGAAATTAATTAGATTTTCCTTTAGGAAAATCTATTAAAGGAACAGAAGCTCAAAACAAAATCGAAAGAAGTCCCAAAATGCATATGCGCATAAATTACTATGTCGAAGACGAGAAAATAAAACCCAACTAAAAGAGAAGAAGTAAACTCAAATCTCTAATATAGGTACGCATTAGTTCAAATTAAATCCTCTAAATTATAAAAGTCCAATTTAAGCTTTGCTAATAAATAAAACAAACGAAATTTTCTCGCCCTGATTTTTGGAAAACTTTCTCTTAAACATTCCGAGAATCGGGTACAATTGCCAACCTTATCCTTCCCAAGAGAATAGACATCATCAATAATAATTGAGTTGGATAAGTTACCACTAGTGCATGAAGAAGCGAGGTGACCTTTCTCACGACATAGGTAGCAACGTCTACTCTTCACTTTCTTCTCAGTTGATTTTTCAACATGAAAAGCATTAACTTGAGTCTTCTTGGAAAGAGGCCTTTCTTCAACTTGAGGTTGAGCATGAGAATGCACTTTTAGCCGCTTCCCTTATTTCTTGTCACTAAAGGCCTTCTTCTTCAATGGGCAAGATCTAACATGATGCCCATCAATTTTGCACTTGAAGCAAATAATCTTGGCCGAACTCTTGACTTGTTTTTGGCCCTTCTTGTTGTTGCTTTTGGACTTCTTCTTCTTATTGGAGTTGTATCCAAGTACACCTTTATCATTGGGGGATTTTTGTACACTCAAGATATTGTTGAGTGTGGCATTCCCTTCATGACACTTTTCCAAATCTTTCTTCAAAGAAGTGACTTGGGCCTTGAGCTCTTTGATTTCCTCTACATGGTTAGTCTCAACACAAGCACTAGAGGAAGTATAAGCTTCATCGTTAGAGCAACAAGGCAAGGAAAGTAATTCATCACAAGATGTACCAATGTTATGCATGGATGAATCGCGAGGACTAGCACAAGGCAATATAGCATTTTGAATAAAAGTAGTGCTAGTATCCACATGAGGCTCACTAGATGTTACCTTAGCAAGCATGGCCTCATGAGCTAACTTTAGCACATTATGGGATACTAGAAGATCATCATGAGAGCTTGTGAGCTTTACATGATTTTATTCCAACATCCCATAATTGCTAGATAGCAACTCAAGTTGAGCCCTTAGCTCAACATTCTCCTTCAATATGGATGCTTCACAAGAGATAGAGTTAGTAGCACAAGCATCATCATTAGCAACAAGAGGAGAAGACAACTTGGCAAGCTTTTTTGAATATGAAGCTTTAAGTTGAGCATGAGACTCGGTGAGTTTGATGAGCTCACTCTTAATGACCCTTGAGCCATTTTCGAGGTGCTCAAAGTCCTCAAGAAGTTTAGCATGCGAAACTTGAAGCTCCTCATTTTTAGTTTCAAAATCATTGGCCACCTCAAGAGCTCTATCACGAGATTCCCTCACTCTAGATAATTCTAGAGCAAAAGTCTCCTCAAGAGATTCCTTGGTGGTTTGTTCAAGTTCAAGAGCTTGAGAGAGGTCCGCAATCTCATTAGCGTAATCACGCTCATGACCTTCCATTTGATCAATGGTGACCTCATGCTCCTCAAGACGAGATTCCAACTCATCAATATATTTCTTGCCCTCAATAGCAATAGACATGATTTCCATGAAGTTGAAACGAGCAATTTTATTCTTAAGAAGAGCTTTAAAAATCATTTCCCCCTTAATTTTTAAGGAGGCAACATCATCATTCTCTTCATCATAATCAACATCATCATCACTCTTGCCATCATCAATATCATCACAAGATATATTGGGATTCAAAGTGGGAGATACCTTTGAAGCCTTGGCCATAAGGCAAAATGCAATAGATGATGATGTAGGATCCGTTGAAGCACCATTCAAGACCACATCTTGTTCCATGGGGTGTTGGGTTTCCTCTACATTGTTAGCACAACAATTCGAGGAAATATATGCATTTTTATCATGGCAACAAGACATAGTAAACATATCATCATGAGATTTAGTCAAGCCATGTCTACATGATATGCAAGGACTATCAACACAAGCATGTGAAACATTTGGAGTGCTCAAAGTGTTAAAGCCCGAAGAAGGAGCATTGCAATAAGATAGTGATGAAGGATCATCCACAATAAGCATACTATCATCATTGCAATGACCAACACTACTCACCATATCATTACCTTGTGGCGAACCACATGTAGGTGAAGTAGAAGAAGTTGAGAAGGCAACACGGCCGGAGGTGGAGGGAGAACAATCATCCCCACAAATCTTGAACACACCATATTTGTAACACCCTAGTAGTTAAGCTATAGTAAACACACACTAATGGTGTCATATCATCGCAATTAATTATCTAAAATCTCACTTTGATCCAAACCGAATTCAAATTCAACTTTAAAATAAAGTTGAATTATTATTTCTTCAAGTGGAAAAACAAAAATGTTCTCTGAGTTGAAAATATTCACTAGCTAATTATAATGTAGGAGTTAACATTTTTCAAATATAAAAAATGCCTCTGGATAAGAAACAGTACCAACACAACCCCCTTTAAGTCATTTTCATTTAAAACAAAATGCAAACAAATTCTAATAGCCCCCAAACTTTTTGGGGCAGTCCATAACATTGCCAAACATTTTTGTGGCAGGTATCACGTTCAACAAAATTCATTTGGTACAGAAATGAACTGCAAAACAGGAGCAATAAAAAGTAAAAGAAAACAAAACTAAAGCCTACCGTGCTACTAGGCCTAATTAAACTATAGTGCAGCCCAACCCACGCACCCCAGCCTTTTGGTCCTCCTCTCGCTACAGGAGGAGGCCGAGGCACCATGGCCGCAAGCACTCGACACCGCACACTACAACACCGCGGGAGGATAAGGCTGCCACCGCGACCCCTCGGGCGACCCCCCCCCCTCCCCCCCCCCCGAGATATTTTCCTCCCTCACTCGCCCCTCTCCTCACATCCATCGATCGCTCCCCACCTTCTGGAGCGCCTCCGTCGCCGTCGCACCGTCGGTTCCACCATGGCCACCAGCGTCCCCCTACGTCCCCGGGTTGTCCAAGGGCCGCGTCTGCTACGACATCATCTTCTGCACCAAGCAGTCGGAGCCAGTGAGTTCTACGTCGACCGGATCGACTACGTCATCCACCTCGGGCTCCGGCGCACGCCACCATCGATCTGCACTACTTCGGCCTGCATACGCTTCCTCGAGCTCAGGTTGACCTCACTATGAGCCCCGCCCGCACCTCCGCATCCTTTTGTGCTCGAGCCCAAGCTTATGCGTGCCGACCATCGTCGCCTGTAGTCTCGCCGACCGCGCCCCGCTACCGCCCCGACCTCATCCGCCTCCGCCCACCGCGACGGCGGCTGCTCCCACCATGCCCCAGCTCGCGCCGGCCGAGCCCCAATGTGCGCCCCCGCAGCCGCTGCTCTCTGCGTGCTGCCGTGATTGCTCTTGCCGCTGCTTGGCCACTAGCTGCTGTTGTTTTAGCTGCTGCTTGTGCTCCTAGCTACTGCTGTGTGCTGCCCTACTACTGATGCTCTAGTCCTTGCTATTGCTTTGCTTGCTGCCACGACCGCCGTGCTGCCGCTGCTCTATGCTTCTAAGCTACGGTTGTTGCTCTTGTGCTGCGTTGCGGCCACCTACAGCTCCTAGCTGGCCATGGAGCTCGTGCTCCTTGAGCACAGCCGTGGTTAGGCCACTGCAAGTGGCCGGCCTTGTTTAATTAGACTAGGTCTAATTAGGACCAATTAGGACTAGTTTAGCAGCACTAATTTAGTACTACTAGTTTGGTCTGTAGAGTAAATGACATGTGGCCCCCTAGTTTAAATTAATATAGACAATAATCTACCCCTATGACACTTACATGTGGGTCCATTGACCCTGTTACCAGTCAATGTTGACTGGTCAACTACCGCTGACTAGACCCTCCACTAGTACAAACTCTTGGGTACATTTCTATGTACCTGTAGCAGTTTAGAATTAATACATTTTCGAATTAAATTAAATCCAGTAAATTAGAAAATCATTTAAAACATAAGAAAATCATATAAAATAATCCGTAACTCGGATGAAAATACTTTGTACATGAAAGTTTCTCAGAACGACGAGACGGATCCAGATGCGCAGCCCGTTCGTCCGCCACACATCCCTAGCATAGAGAATGCGCAACTTTCCCCCTCCGATTCATCTGTCCGAAAACACGAAACACCGGGGATATTTTCCCAAATGTTTCCCCCCTTCACCGGTATCACCTCATACCACGTTAGGGCACCCCTAGTACCGCTTCTTGTCATGTCATGCATCTTTGTGCATCTATTTGCATTGTATTCATTGTTTCTTCCCCCTCTTCTCTCCGGTAGACTACGAGACTGACGCCGCTGCTGGTGCCCGATCGACTACGGTGTTGACGACCCCTCTCTCTTGCCAGAGCAACCAGGCAAGCCCCCCCCCTTGATCACCAGATATCACCTACTCTCCTCTATACTGCTTGTATTAGAGTAGTGTAGCATGTTACTGCTTTCCGTTAATCCTATTCTGATGCATAGCCTGTCATTGTTTCTACAACTGTTGATACCTTACCTGCAATCCTAAATGCTTAGTATAGGATGCTAGATTATCATCAGTGGCCCTACATTCTTGTCTGTCTGCCATGCTATACCATCGGGTCGTGATCACTTGGGAGGTGGTCACGGGTATATACTTATACATAATATATGATACTTGTGGTGACAAAAGACGGGTCGGCTCGAGGAGTACCTGCGGTTGATTCACGAATTGGGGGCTGGAAGGACATACTTTCTCGACAGCCCTCTATGTGGATCTTTGTGGCGAAGCGACAGGGCAGGTTGAGACCACCTAGGAGAGAGGTGGGCCTGGCCCTGGTCGGCGTTCGCGGTTATTTCAAGATAACACGTTTAACGAAATCTTGGTATTTGATCTGAGTCTGGCCACTGGCCTATACGCACTAACCATCTACGCGGGGACAGTTATGGGCACTCGACGTCGTGGTATCAGCCAAAGCCTTCGTGACGTCAGCGACTGAGCGGCACGCGCCGGATTGGACCGTAAGCCTGCTCTTGTATTAAGGGGGCTAGTTCTGCTTCCGGCCGCGTTCGCAACGTGCAGGTGTGCAAAGGGCGATGGGCCCAGACCCCTGCGCCATATGATTTAGACTGACGTGCTGACCTCTCTGTTGTGCCTAGGTAGGGCTGCGACGTGTTGATCTTCCGAGGCCGGGTATGACCCAGAAAAGTGTGTCCGGACAGAGGGGATCGAGCGTGTTGGGAAATGTGGTGCACCCCTGCAGGGAAGTTTATCTATTCGAATAGCCGTGATCTTCGGTAACAGGATGGCTTGGAGTTGTACCTTGACCTTATGACAACTAGAACCGGATACTTATTAAAACACACCCTTCCAAGTGCCAGATACAACCGATGATCACTCTCTCACAGGGCGACGAGGGGAGGATCATCGGTTAGGATTATGCTATGCGATGATACTTGGTGAACTTACCATCTACTCTCTTCTTCTACTGCAAGATGGAGGTGGCCAGAAGCGTAGTCTTCGATACGAATAGCTATCCCCCTCCTATTCCAGCATTCTACAATTCAACCCACATATGTTACCCCTTTTGCCATTTGATACCAATGCATACTTATGTAGTGTAGCTCCTTGCTTGCGAGTACTTTAGATGAGTACTCACGGTTGCTTTGTTCCCTCTTTCCCCCCTTCCTATACCCGATTGCTGCGACCAGACGATGGAGCCCAGGAGCCAGACGCCACCGTCGACGACGACTCCTACTACACTGGAGGTGCTTACTACTACGTGCAGCCCGCTGCAGACGACCAGGAGTAGTTTAGGAGGATCCCAGGTAGGAGGCCTGCGCCTCTTTTGATCTGTATCCCAGTTTTTGCTAGCCTTCTTAAGGCAAACTTGTTTAACTTATGTCTGTACTCAGATATTGTTACTTCTGCTCACTTGTCTATGATCGAGCTCTTGTATTCGAGCCCTCGAGGTCCCTGGCTTGTAATATGATGCTTGTATGACTTATTTTATTTGTAGAGTTGTGTTGTGATATCTTCCCGTGAGTCCCTGATCTTGATCGTACACGTTTGCATGTATGATTAGTGTACGGTCAAATCGGGGGCATCACAATATTTATCTTGAAGCTTTGTCCACAACTCATTAGCATCCCGGAACGACATGAGTTGAAATATAACTATATTGCTCAAAGCATCGAAAAGCACATTAGAAGCTTGAGCATTGAGATAAGAGTTTTTCTCATCCTCTAAAGATAATCTTTGAGGATCCATTGGAGGAGAAAAACCCATATCTACAATTCGCTCTAAATTTGGATCCATGACCCTAAAGAGATTAAGCATGTGAATTACCCAATCATCAAAATTTGTTCCATCGAAACTAAGAGTGTTAGAGAATCCTAAACCCCTAGTAGACATCCTTACTCTCTAGGCGGTTAAGCCCTATAAAGAGAGACGAGGCTCTGATACCAATTGAAAGATCGTGGATGTCGCCTAGAGGGGGTGAATAGGCGCTTTAAAATAATTACGGTTTAGGCTTGAACAAATGCGGAATAAACCTAGCGGTTAATTTGCCAAGCACAAAACCTAAAACAACTAGGCTCACCTATGTGCACCAACAACTTATGCTAAGCAAGATAAGCAACTATGTGATAGCAAGATATATGACAAAGAACAATATGGCTATCACAAAGTAAAGTGCATAAGTACAGGGCTCGGGTAAGAGATAACCGAGGCACGCAGAGACGATGATGTATCCCGAAGTTCACACCCTTGCGGATGCTAATCTCCGTTTGGAGCGGTGTGGAGGCATAATGCTCCCCAAGAAGCCACTAGGGCCACCGTAATCTCCTCACGCCCTCGCACAATGCAAGATACCGTGATTCCACTAAGGGACCCTTGAGGGCGGTCACCGAACCCATACAAATGGCAACCCTTGGGAGCGGTCACCGAACCCGTACACTTTGGCAACCCTTGGGGGCGGTCATCGGTACCCGTCAAATTGCTCGGGGCAATCTCCACAACCTAATTGGGGACCCCGACGCTTGCTCGGAGCTTTACACCACAATGATTGAGCTCCGAACACCACCAACCGTCTAGGGCGCCCAAGCACCCAAGAGGAACAGACTCAAGGGTACCAAGCACCCAAGAGTAATAAGCTTCTCAATTTGTAACTTCCACGTATCACCGTGGAGAACTCAAACCGATGCACCAAATGCAATGGCAAGGGCACACGGAGTGCCCAAGTCCTTCTCTCTCAAATCCCACCGAAGCAACTAATGCTAGGGAGGAAAATGAGAGGAAGCACAAGAAAGAGAACACAAAGAACTCCAAGATCTAGATCCAAGGGGTTCCCCTCATATAGAGGAGGAAGTGATTGGTGGAAATGTGGATCTAGATCTCCTATCTCTTTTCCCTCAAAAACTAGCAAGAATCCATGGAGGGATTGAGAGTTAGCAAGCTCAAAGAAGGTCAACAATGGGGGAAGAACACGAGCTCAAAGGATAAGGTTCTTTGGGGAAGAAGACCCCCTTTTATAGGAGGGGAAAATCCAACCGTTATGTGCTCAGCCCGCACACGAGCGGTACTACCGCTCCACGAGCGGTACTACCGCTCGGGCGGAAGAAACAGGGAAAAGGAGCAACAAAACATGAACCTTGGGGCGGTAGTACCGCATATAAGCGGTACTACCGCTCACCCCAGCGGTACTACCGCTGGAGGAGCAGAACACGGTACCAAAAGAGGCAGGGCAGAGCAGAGTACGACGGCAGTAATGCACTAGCGGTACTACCGCCCGATCAGAGCGGTACTACCGCTTAGGCGGTACTACCGTGCCTTACTACCATGCAACTACTGCTAAACCCGACACGAAAAGAGCAGGACCCAAAATCGAGGCGGTAGTAGAGCAGTACTGCAGCGGTACTACGGCTGAGAGCTCCAAGCGGTACTACCGCTTGGGCTCGCGGTACTACCACTGGGACCAGACAAAAGCTACTTCCAAGAAAACAAGCATACTCCACGGAAAACCAGAACTGCCATAACTTCTGCATATGAGCTCCGAATTGGGCAAACTCAAGCTGTTGGAAACAAGACGGCGAGTAGCATCAAAACAACGGCTGGTTATAGTAAGAAGAGGTAGGGGAGGTATGCCTAACAAAAAGAGGAGTGAAGCCTCCAACCGAGAAGAATCGGCAAAACCTCAACATCGAAAATATCATAGAAGATGCATGTGAACTCCGTTTTCGATGAACTCGAGCTTGTCATAAAGATGACCATAAGCTCTAAGACTCACAAAGAGAATCAAACAAGAACCAAGAAATATGATGCAAGGATGCAATGGTTTGAGCTCTCTACGAGCGATACGATCAAGCTACTCATCGAGAGCCCCCCTTGATAGTATGGCAATCGATCCTATAACCCGGTATCCCAACTACCACTATGGGACTGGTAAAATATAAAACCTATCAAGGGAAAACCTTTGTCTTGCACATAGTCCACTTGAGCTAGATGATGACGATCTTGACTCCCTCAAGTTGAACCACCTTTATTGATTGTGTTGGCTCAATGAAGACTAGTTGATTGCTCCCCCATACTCCACCATGGGTTAGCCATTCTTCGGCACATCTTCATAAATCCATTGTTACCATAATGGATGGAAAGCTTCAAGCATTTGATCTCTTCATGATGCTCCACTTGAACTTGCACATCGCAACCTAACCCCACAAAGAACTCTCACGAAAACCATGGGTTAGCAAACAACGCGTAATGGACAATGCTTACCATACCATGGGATCACTTGATCCCTCAGTACATATTGTATGCTTTGTGTGTTGATCAACTTGATTCATTCTTGACTTAATATTGATCAACCTTGAATCTTTCCAATTCTCTTCATTTGGATGATTTCTTGAAGGTAGACATGAATGATAACACAATCTTCTTCTTGAAGACATGCTTGCAATAAGCTCAACACTCACATGACCAATCTTTGGATAATTCATTGAATATAACCTTGGTCGACACAAACTCTCCTTGAAACCAACACATGTACTCCAAGAAAAGCCTATGGACAAAACCTTCAAATATAACTCAAGGCAACCATTAGTCCATAGAGATTGTCATCAATTACCAAAACCAAACATGGGGGCACCGCATGTTCTTTCAATCACCAACTCTCCTCTCATCGGGAGAGGGCAATCTCCATCAACATCTTCATGAGCACCATCTCCTCTCAACACCCTAGTTCATCTCTTGTATCCAATTCTTGTCTCCAGGTCCGGGATTGGTACTAGTAGGTTGATAGTAGTGTTAATTACTTCTTGTAGTTGATGCTAGTTGGTTTAATTGGTGGAAGATCATATGTTCAGATCCTATATGCATATTAATACCCCTCTGATTATGAAAATGTTTATGCTTTGTGATTAGTTACGTTTGTTCCTGAGGACATGGGAGAAGTCTTGCTATTAGTAGTTATGTGAATTTGGTATTCGTTCGATATTTTGATGAGATGTATGTTGTCTCTCCTCTAGTGGTGTTATGTGAACGTCGACTACATGACACTTCACCATTATTTGGGCATATAGGAAGGCATTGGGAAGTAATAAGTAGATGATGGGTTGCTAGAGTGACAGAAGCTTAAACCCTAGTTTATGCGTTTCTTCGTAAGGGGCTGATTTGGATCCATATGTTTCATGCTATGGTTAGGTTTACCTTAATACTTTTGTTGTAGTTGCGGATGCTTGCAATAGAGGTTAATCATAAGTGGGATGCCTGTCCAAGTAAGGACAGCACCCAAGCACCGGTCCACCCACATACCAAATTATCAAAGTACCGAACGCGAATCATATGAGCGTGATGAAAACTAGCTTGACGATATTCCCATGTGTCCTCGGGAGCACTTTTCTCTATATAAGAGTTTGTCCAGGCTTGTCCTTTGCTACAAAAAGGATTGGGCCACCTTGCTGCACTTTATTTACTTTTGTTACTTGTTGCTCGTTACAGCTTATCCTATCACAAAACTATCTGTTACCACTTATTCCAGTACTTGCAGAGAATACCTTGCTGGAAACTGCCTATCATTTCCCTCTGCTCCTCGTTAGGTTCGACACTCTGACTTATCAAAAGGACTACGATAGATCCCCTATACTTGTGGGTCATCAGCCACTAGTGCTCAGGAAGCTAAAGTCTAAGATTCCAGACCATGAGAACTCCCATCCAGTAGCCGAGAACATGATGCTCAGAAAGTACAAAGGTCTGCATCAGTGGATGATGACTTATCATTATTCTATCAGGAGGAGGACTACTTGTGACTATCGCTTTCACACACGAGAGCAACATGATTTCTATGAGACTGTGCTGCTTGACAAGAAGCCAATTGTCAGTGACATGAAATGGGTGGACTGGAAGTATATTGATGCCAATGAGGATCACTTTCCCCATGTTCATGAGAGCTTCAAACTTGCAGGAGTTGATGCATCCGTTGGGAAGAAAGCTCACCAAATGGAATGACTAGATGATCATGCAATTATATTCCACAACTCATTTCTATCCGGATGGAAGGATTGCATCATTGCATGGATGACTAAGGGTTCCCAATACTAGTCAACAATCTCTGAGTGGGCTGAACTGCTTGGTGCTCCTGAGGAAGATGAGAATGACATTGATGTGTATGGGAAGCCCAAGATGGACCACAACTCCATGGCTAACATGTACAAGCCAATTCCTGCCAAAGATGTTGAAAGTCACAAGCTTGGTTTAGTGAAGCCTTTGCTTGCTGGTTTGGCCACCACAAACACTATCATGAGGCACACTCTACTGCCCAAGTCTAGAGATGACAAGATGATCCGTGGCCACTCCATAAACTTGCTACATCTGCTTGACACTCCATAGAAATTCAAAGTTATGATCCTGATAGTAGAGACAATCAAGAGAACCACAACTAATCAAAAGAGGTATTGTGGATTTGCTCCTCATATTCAGTTGCTCATCAACTCAAAGGTTTGAACGAGCACTTATCTACTTGATCGTGAGCATCTCCCACTGCAGCCTGAGTTTGAGGACAACACTGTAGTTATGGACCCTTCACATCCTTCATCTACTCAAGCTAAAGAAGAGATCCAGGCAGCTGCAACAACAAAAGCAGCACAAGAGGCATTAGCACCCAATGTTCCCATAGCCAACCTCAAGACGAAGAATGATCAAATGACATATCTGCTTGAAGCAACAATGAGGATTGAGAAAAGTCTGGCCAACATTTCCAAGATCCAGGAAAGCTTAGAGCGGGTGGTTGAAGCTAAGATATATGATCTTGATGTAAAGATCACCGAGGTTCAGTCAATTGTGACAAAGCTAAAGGAAGATGTCGATGCAGCCAGAGCTGCTGCTGTAGAGGACAGTGGAGATGAGCAAGCTACAACTAAGAGGTTCCAAACACTACCAAGGGCACCCAGATCTTCAGCCATGCCAGTTGCAGACACGAGGACCACTCACTCTACACCTGCTGCTACTGCTACTGTGCCACCTCCAGTATCTACTCCACCAGCCCAGCAGACATCATCCGGAGCCTTCGCGGATGTAGTTCTCTCCACGCCATTTACGCACACTGGAGCCACCAGCCAGAAGTCACCTTCAGGAGCTACCGAGGATCGTGCCTAGAGAGACTCATAGCTCTACACCTTCTCAAACTTTTTGGTACTTATTGCCAAAGGTGGAGAAATTGTATAGATCACTAGGCTTCGAGTGAGAGTGTCTCGCTTTTGGTAGTTGGTTTTTTCTTGAGTTCTTGCTACCATTTCCGCTTGATTCATGATACTTTGTTCGTTATGTGTGTGAGATACTATGTTTCTCTTGTGTGATTGATCATACTATGCTTCATATGGTGCCTAATGCTTATCTCTATCATTACTAGCACATATGTCCGTGTGTTGCAACGGGAGATAAAATAGTATGTATTTAAAGTCAGTGAGAATTATATATGCAAGCAAAACCTCATGTGCACACGAAAAAAGGAACATTTAGTTCCTCGGTTTCATCGCATGTTAAGGAATCAATCCGCTATTTTTTCATTCATTCATCGAGGGCATTTAAGAGTTTTATTACGTCATCGTAGGCCAGAGAGAAGGCCCATGAGTTATTCAATCTATTTTTCCTTTCAGTCCTTTCAATCTAGGGATTTTAAGGTACGAAGTTTCTGAATATTTTAGGAAACATGAACAATTTTTTAAATCTGGAACAATTTTTTGAAAATTATGTACACTTTTGTAAAAAACGCCAACAAAATATGAAAGGAAACACCTTTTTAAATTTACAAATATTTTCTGAAAACACCAACTTTTTTTATAAAACCATTAACATTATTTGACTTTGTCAACATTTTTTAAAAACAAGAACATATGTTGAAAATTCATAAGATTTTTTAAAAAAGTGTATTGTTTATACAAAACATTATTTTTAAAGAATAATTTTCGAATTTGGAGCATTTTTAAAATACCATTTTGATTTTAGACATCTCGAACAATTTTTGAAAAACAATAACTGTTTTTTGAAAAAATGGAAACTTTTTGCAAGTTTCGAATATTTTTCAAAATAGCAAAAAAATTGGAATTCTTAACATTTTTAAAAATTTGTTTTCCTTAAGTCCGACCTTTTTTAAAAAAGAAAAATAAACTTGGAAGGAAAAAAGAAATAGGGAAAGGAAAATAAAAATAGAAGTAAAACACAGAAACAAAGAAAAATGGGCCAGCCATTATTGGTTGTCCTATGCGAAACTCCGACTAAAAAACATGAACATTACTTGAATTTACGAACATTTTTTAAAACGGGAACATGCGTTAAAAATTCATAACATTTTTAGAAAATGTGTATCTTTTAGACATGCACATTTTTTTTAGTTGTGGAAATTTCACTAAAATAAAAATATTTTTCGAATTTGGAGCATTTTTTGAAATGCCATTTTCTTTTTAGACATCTCGAACAATTTTGAAAAACAAATTTAAAAAATGGAAACGTTTTGCAAGTTTCGAATATTTTTCAAAATAGCAACAAAATTTGTGAATTCTGAACATTTTTTGAAAATTGTTTGTTAATTCTGAATGTTTTTTGAGAATTTTTAATTTATGAAATAGATTATAAAATAAAAATAAACTTTGAAGGGAAAAAAGAGATAGGAAAATAACGATAAAAATAGAAGTAAAACATCGAAAAAAAATAAAAATGGGCCATCCGAATATTGGTTGTTCTATGCGAAACTCGACTATTTGTACCCCAGTGCGGAAAATAGAAATTTCCCAGCTGCGTGGACAGAAAAAAAGTGGGTTGGCTTCGCTGGCCATAGCGCGTGACCAGCGTAAGAAAATTCTTTTTCTAGCAGACAAACGCATTAAAATTTAGTACCACCTTGGATAAAAAAATGTTTTCGGCGGTGAACGGATGAAAAAATTTGGCGAACCGCGCCTTGCTTTATTAGTAGGTATAGATATAGATTGGTGTATGATCATTCACTTATGCTTTTGGTGATGCGTGCTTACAATTTCACTCATATCATTTTGTGCGCTCCATCAAGTTGTATGGGACATGAAAGAGAAACCCATGATCCTAATTGATTGTACATTTGCATTCAAACATAAATTTTTAATAATACACAAATTTAGAGGGAGCTCTTGCTTATCACATACTTCTCAAAGCGATGATGTATTTCATTCATTTAATCATTTGTCGAAGCTTTGATCTATATGTTGTCATCACTTACCAAAAAAGGGGGAGATTGAAAGTGCAACTAATCCCCGGGTGATTTTGGTAATTCATAACAACATATATCTCTATACTCAAAATGCTATCAAGAGGGGATGAGGTGTTGCTTAATAATCTATTTGCTCAAAATGCTTAGTGATATTGCTCCAAAACCCTCAGTCACTTTCTCTATCCAAATATGTCCAAACCCAAATTCCTAACTCAGCCCCACCGAAACTTTTCATTCGGAGCCACCAAGTTCTTATGGACTTAACCACTGACAAATCCCTAACAATTCGTTCCCACCCATATGGATCTCGGTCCCATCGAGAGCCACGTTACAAGGGAGATGAATGAGCATAATTACGGTAGTTACAGGTAATGGCGGCTATAACTACACTTGATGTCCGATGTAAAGGTCCTTGACTGTGGGGGTTCCCACGTTTCCCCCATGCCTCCTCTGTCCGAGTGGCGCTATCGGGGATGACTGGAGGGTAGACGCTCGAGTGTCGTCGGTGTATCCGGGTGGATCTCCAGGGGTGCGCATCTGAATGCGCTTGTGATCCAGGGACCTTCCAATTATGATAAGGGGCCCTATGTGGGCCTTTAGATGTTAGGCCCGTGAGCCTACCATTAGTAGGTGACCCCATGAGGGGGGGAGGGGGCTTTGCGGGCGTCCGGACCGCTAGCATGCACGCGTCTGACCGCCCTGGCCCACCCAAACCCCCTCCCTCGCCTGTGCACGCTTCCCGCCTGAAACGGTCAACGCCGCTCCACAACTTTAATGCTGCATTGGTTCCCAGCCAGAGCAGATGAGCTGGCACCACCCTCCTCACCGGCTCCACCCTCGCGCGGTGCATTGCAGCATGACCATCGGTGTGGCTCGTGCCCACTACATGGATATGGTGTAGGAGGAGCAGTTCCGGGATACACAGGTCGACGCGACCTAAAATCTCCAGCTCATCAAGGAGCACCAGCAGGCGGAGAAGCAGCTCGCCAATGGCACGGTGGTCGTGTTGGACACTGACGTGGCGGAGCAGGTGGCGTTGCTTGAGTCCTACCACTCTACCCATGAGATTCGCCTCAACCGCTGGCGGTACCCCCAATATCAGGCGAAATTGGAGGCCGTCTACAAGGAGATGGACGAGGCGGCGGACCAAGTGTTGGGCAAGAGCGACGGCGAGGAGGACATCGCCGGGTCCGCCAAGGCTACACCTCCCCGCCATGACCACGAAGCCGACACGTCCACGGGCGCCGTTAGTAGCAAGGAAGATTAGTGCACGGTAAGTCACCACTGCTTAGATCCCAAGAAGGCCACCGCTCCTCCCCTCCCGTTGAAGCCATGCTTAGTGGGCTGGACATCGAATGCCAATTAGCCGCTTGGCGGCCACGTGGAGGCAGACAACTTCACTTCCTGGGGCTCCAGAGGCGGAGCTTGATGTCTACTATGCGACTTTATTCTTGTAGACACGTGCTGGGCCTCCAAGCGTAGAGTTTTGTAGGGCAGTAGCAATTTTCCCTCAAGTGGATGACCTAAGGTTTATCAAGCCGTGGGAGGCGTAGGATGAAGATGGTCTCTCTCAAACAACCCTGCAACCAAATAATAAAAAGTCTCTTATGTCCCGAACACACCAAATACAATGGTAATTTGTATAGATGCACTAGTTCGGCGAAGAGATGGTGATACAAGTGTAATATGGATAGTAGATATTGATTTTTGTAATAAGAACAATAAAAAACAGCAAGGTAGCAATTGATAAAATGGAGCACAAACGGCATTGCAATGCTTTAAAATGAGGCCTAGGGTCCGTACTTTCACTAGTGCAATCTCTCAACAATGCTAATATAATTGGATCATATAACCATCCCTCAACATGCGATGAAGAATCACTCCGAAGTTCCTATCTAGCAGAGAACATAAGAAGAAATTTCATTTGTAGGGTACGAAACCACCTCGAAGCTATTCTTTCTGACCGATCTACCCAAGAGTTCGTACTAAAATAAAACCAAATAATTTCAGATTCATAATACTCAATCCAACACAAAGAACCTCAAAGAATGTCCCAAGATTTCTACCAGAGAAACAAGGACAAGAACATGCATCACCCCCTATGCATAGATTACCCCAATGTCACCTCGGGAAATCGCGAGTTGAGTGCCAAACATATCTCAAGTGAATCAATATAATACCCCATTGTCACCATGAGTATTCATATGGAAGACATATATCAAGCGCTCTCAAATACATAAAAGTATTCAATCCGATAAAGCGAAATCTCAAAGGGAAAACTCAATTCACAACAAGGAAAACACCATATGATCCGACTATATTAACAAAGCCCGCGATACATCAAGATCGTGACATCTCAAGAACACGAGAGAGAGAGAGAGATTAAACACATAGCTACTGGTACAAACCCTCAGCCCCGAGGGTGGACCACTCCCTCCTCATCATGGCGGCCGCCGGGATGATGAAGATGGTCACTGGTGATGATTCCCCCCTTCGGCAGGGTACTGGAACGGGGTCTAGATTGGTTTCTCGTGGGTATAGAGCCTTGCAGCGGAGGAACTTCTGATCTAGGGTTACCTCGAGGGTTTTTGGAATATTTGGTGATTTATAGGGCAAAGAGGGGGTGCGGGAGGCCACCGAGGCGGGCACAACCCACCTGGGCGCGCCTGGGCCCCCAGGCGCGCCCTGGTGGGTTATGCCCCCCTCGGGGCACCCCCAGGTGCTTCTCTGGCCCACTGGATGTCTTCTGGTCCATAAAAAATTCACAAAAAGTTTTGCGGTGTTTGGACTCCGTTTGATATTGATTTCCTATGATGTAAAAAAACAAGCAAAAAACATCAACTAGCATTGGGCACTGGATCAATAGGTTAGTCCCAAGAAATGATATAAAGTTGCTATAAAATGGTTGTAAAACATCCAAGAATGATAATAAAACAACATGAATACTTCATAAATTATAGATACGTTGGAGACGTATCAGCATCCCCAAGCTTAATTCCTACTCATCCTCGAGTAGGTAAATGATAATAGAAATAATTTATGAAGTGTGAATGCTAGCAAAGTGCACAAGTTTGATCAATGACAATTTCAATCCCTTTTCCTAGCATCATAACATCAATTATTTCTTATAAAACTTCTCATGTCAAAGTAGCAACCAATTCGCATGTTAAGGTTCAAACAACGAAGTATCTTGAAACTCAACAACCTAAGTTCTCAGTCACCAAGAAATTGCAATTCAAATTATTCAATAGAGTTTAAGTAAGAGCTCCATATACTCAACCATCTTATAGTCTTCTATGATTCCTAACACTCACCGCATACACATGAGCAAAACGTTTCAACCAGACACATAGAAAGATAGGGGCTTATGATTTCGCCTCCCAACGTATTCACCTCAAGGGTGATGTCAACAATAATAACTCATGCTACCCATATCCAACTAGATACATGCGCCTAGATCTTTCCTCGCCACATGATGCTTGCAAAAAGAGGAAAATAAAAAGGAATAGAGAGAAAAACTTTGACTCTTGCATGAAAGTAAATACATAAAAGTAAAAGATAGGCCCTTCGCAGAGGGAAGCAGAGGTTGCCATGGGATTTTTGTTTGTATGCTCAATCCCTTAGTGCAAAAGAACGTCATGTTATGTTGTCCCTTATGATAGCAACCTTTATTATGCAGTCTGTCGCTTTTATTCTTTGCCATCACAAGTTCGTACAGCACTCTATTTTCTCTTACACTAAATGATCTAACACTTTTAGAAGCAATTTTTATTGCCTTATTGCACTGATGACAACTTACTTGAAGGATATTGCTCAATCCCTAGGTAGGTATGGTGGACTCTTGAAAATAAGATTTGGGTTTAAGGGTTTTTGGATGCACAAGTAGTATCTCTATTTGGTGCGGCATTTTTGGCTAGCAAAGATGGGGGGCAAGCACCACATGTTGAAGGATCTATGACAATATAACTTCTATGTGAATATGAACAAACATAAACCATTACGTTGTCTTCCTTGTCCAACGTCAACAATTTTGGCATATAATATTTTGATGGGGGCTCACAATCACAAAAGATTTCCAAGATAGTGTATTTGCATGTGAAATTTCTCTTCTTTATAGTAATCATTCAGGAATTACTTGTATGACCAATATTGTGATTGTCAAACTTCAAAAGATTCCACTTTCTAAACCCAATGTGAAGCTACTACTTGGCATGATATGAACATATAATTTCAACTTCATGATATTCATTTCATTCATCAATTTACTCATAGGATATAAGTGAAGCACAAGAGTAATTGACAAGCTACTCCAAAAAGATATAAGTGGAGATCAAGCGAGTAGTTAAGTAAATAGGTAGCTATTTGAGGACTCTCTCTTATTCAAAAACTTTCAGATCCAAGTATTTTATTAAAACAGTAAGCAAAACAAAATGAAATGACATTCCAAGAATAGCACACATCATGTGAAGAAGCAAAAAACTTAGGCTCAACCGATACTAACCGATAGTTGTTGAAGAAGAAAGGTGGGATTGAGGGAGTCCTGGATTAGGGGGTCCCCGGGCATCCGGGCTATGTGACATGGGCTGGACTAATGGGCCGTGAAGATACAAGATAGAAGGCCTTCCCCCGTGTCCGGATGTGACTCTCCTTTGCGTGGATGGCAAACTTGGCGTCCGGATGTGTAGTTTCCTTTCTTTGTAAACCGACTCTGTACAACCCTAGGCCCCTCCGATGTCTATATAAACCGGAGGGTTTAGTCCGTAGAGGCTAAGACAAATCATACAGGCTAGACATCTAGGGTTTAGCCATTATGATCTCGAGGTAGATCAACTCTTGTAACCCCTATACTCATCAAAGTCAATCAAGTAGGAAGTAGGGTATTACCTCCATAAAGAGGGGACGGACCTGGGTAAACATCGTGTCCCCTGCCTCCTGTTACCTTCGATCCTCAGACGCACAGTTTGGGACCCCCTACCCGAGATCGGCCGGTTTTGACACCGACATTGGTGCTTCCATTGAGAGTTCCACTATGTCGTCAACAGAAGGATCGATGGCTCGTTCGATCATCTACAACGATGCCATTTTCGGGGAAGCTTTCCTCCCCGGCTAGATTTTTGTATTCGGTGGCTTCGTTCTGCGTGCCAACTTGATTGGCCACCTCGAACAGATTGATAGCTATGCCCTTGGTCATCAGATCAGTTTCGGGAACCTAAATTATGTCGCTGATATCCGAGGAGACTTGATCTTCGAAGGGTTCGCGGCCCCGACCACTGCTCTGGCCTTAGATATGGAGCAAACCACCAGATCCGAAGATGGGAGTATGGAGCCCACCGGACTCTCCGCTGCAAACCACACTGTCGAGGATCCGAAGGCGATTATGTCCACAGCAAACTCGGAATCAGAATGCATTCCCCCTATCATTGAAAGGCCGGACTCGCCCCCGGACTCTAGATCTAAACTCTCGAAGTCCATGACAAGTAGGCACGGCCAAGAGGTCTTCACCCCGGCCAGCCTCGTGAACTTTCGCTTCCCTATTGAAACCTCGCTCTTAAACGAGGCTCTGGACTTAATGCGATCGCCATCACAGAGGAATCACTTCCGAATCACGCCTAGCCCGGACTAGGGGCTGAGAGTGGGGAATTTCACGTCCCACCCACCACCCACTTCATAGCCACTGTCAAAGATTTAACCGACATGCTGGACTATGCCTCCGAAGATATCGATGGCATGGACGACAATGCTGGAGATGAACAAGGCCAAGACCCGCCATTTACCGGACGTTGGACGGGCACCTCCACATATGATGTGTATATGGTGGACACGCCCAAAGAGGATGACGACGACGGCAGGAAGGATCCGTTTGAGGACAAACCTGCTGAGGCACCTCCAAAGCGTCGACGTCAGCGACGCCACTCAAAATCGAGTCGTGGCAAAGACATTAATACCGGCACCGAAGACAAGAACACTCTGGAGAACGCCGAAGACCCCGAAGCCCATGTCGAGCCAACATCCAAACAGGATGATTGGGAGGATGGGCAAGTTAACCCCGACGATCCAGCCGGGAACGATGACTCGGAGGACAGTAATTATCTAACGCTCTCCGAGGATGATGTGAGCCTCGGTGACGAAGACTTCATCATGCCAGAGGAACCACTCGAGCAGGAGCGCTTTAAGCGCCAGCTAATCGCCACTGCGAGAAGCCTAAAAAAGCAGCAACAATGGCTCCAAGCCGAACAGGATACGCTCAACGTCAGATGGACTCAGGTCCTAGCTGCTGAAGAATGTGGCCTTCAACGCCCAACAAAAACTTATCCGAAGCGCCGGCTACTCCCATAATTCGACGACGAGGCCATCAAGCCAAACCCGTCGGAACATGAACACGCCGATGAACCAGATCGGCCACCACGTGGGCGTGACAAAGCAGTCACCCACGCCGAACACCAACCCGCACCATCTCGCCGTAAGGGCAGAGAGACAGCGGCTCCAGGATACACCTACGATCTGTGACAAGATGTAAATAATAGAGCAAGCCAAACAAGATCAATCTACGGATCAAGGGGGCGTGCCCCAACACGAGAAGATGAGCGTCAAGCTTGGCCTGACAGGCATAACCTCACCAGGGCCGAAAACCGCATACGGACTTCATCCGAACTGTGTCATGACGTCACCCGATACAGAGGCGCCGCACACCCCTTATGCTTCACCGGTGAAGTACTGGAGCACCAGTTCCCAGAAGGGTTTAAACCCGTGAACATTGAATCATACGATGGTACGACGGATCCCGTAGTATGGATCGAAAATTTTCTTCTCGACATTCACATGGCTCACGGTGACGATCTTCATGCCATCAAGTACCTCCCCTAAAACTCAAGGGACCAGCACGACAGTGGTTAAACAACCTTCCAGAACACTCTATTGGTAGCCGGGAAGATTTGGAAGATGGCTTTAGAGACAACTTCCAAGGCACCTATGTTCGGCCTCCAGATGCCGATGACCTTAGTCACATAATCCAACAACCCAGAGAGTCAGCCCGGAAACTCCGGACCAGATTCTTAATTAAAAAGAACCAAATTGTCGATTGTCCAGACGCCGAAGCCCTCGTGGCCTTTAAACACAGCATCCGGGACAAGTGTCTCGCCTGACACCTCGGCCAAGAAAAACCGAAGTCCATGGCAGCTCTGACCGCACTTATGACCCGCTTTTGCGTGGGTGAAGATAGCTGGCTAGCTCGTAGAAGCAACAACACCAATGACCCCGACACCTCCGAAGCCAGAGACGGCAATGGCAAGCCACGGCGCAATAAACACAAGCGTCGAAGCAACAATGGAGATAGCAAAGATACGACGGTCAACTCCGGATTTAGTGGCTCTAAACCCGGTCAGCGGAAGAAGCCATTCGAAGGAAACAAAGATGGTCCATCCAGTTTGGACAGAATACTTGATCGGTCTTGCGAGATCTATGGCACCCCTGACAAGCCTGCCAATCATACCAACAGAAATTGTTGGGTCTTTAAACAGACCGGTAAGCTAAAACACCGAACATAAAAGGAAGGGGCCGCCCAGCGAGGACGATGATGAAGAGCCTCGCCCAATGAACACGGGGGGGGGGGGGGGGGGGCAAATAAATTCCCCTCGAGGTAAAAACAGTGAACATGATCTACGTCACTCATATCCCCAAATGGGAGCTGCTACCTCTTGAGCATGCGTTTGTTTTCCCTTGAAGAGGAAAGGGTGATGTAACAAAGTAGCGTAAGTATTTCCCTCAGTTTTTGAGAACCAAGGCATCAATCCAGTAGGAGACTACACGCAAGTCGCCTAGTACCTACACAAACAAACAAGAACCTCACAACCAACGCGATAAAGGGGTTGTCAATCCTTTCACGATCACTTACGAAAGTGAGATCTGATAGAGATAATAAGATAAATATTTTTGGTATTTTTGTTGTATAGATTGAAAAGTAAAGATTGCAAAATAAATAGTGAACTAGAATTGTAGATCGGAAACTTATATGATGTAAAGTAGTCCCGGGGGCCATAGGTTTCACTAGTGGCTTCTCTCAAGATAGCATATATTACGGTGGGTGAACAAATTACTGCCGAGCAATTGATAGAAAATCGCATTGTTATGATGATATCTAGGCATGATCATGAACATAGGCATCACGTCCGTGTCAAGTAGACCGAAATGATTCTGCATCTACTACTATTACTCCACACATCAATCGCTATCCAGCATGCATCTAGCGTATTAAGTTCAGAAGAACAGAGTAACGCATTAGGCAAGATGACATGATGTAGAGGGATAAACTCAAGCAATATGATATAAACCCCATCTTTTTGTCCTTGATGGCAACAATACAATACGTGTCGGTTCCCTTTCTGTCACTGGGATCGGGCACCGCAAGATTGAACCCAAAACTAAGCACTTCTCCCATTGCCAGAAAGATCAATCTCGTAGGCCAAACTAAACTGATAATTCGAAGAGACTTGCAAAGATATCAAACATGCATATAAGAATTTAGAGAAGAATCAAATATTGTTCATAGATAATCTTAATCATAAACCCACAACTCATCGGATCTCGGCAAACACACCATAAAATGAATTACATCAAATAGATCTCCAAGAACATCGAGGAGAACTTTGTATTGAGATCCAAAGAGAGAGAAGAAGCCATCTAGCTAATAACTATGGACCCGAAGGTCTGTGGTAAACTACTCACACATCGTTGGAGAGCCTATGGTGTTGATGTAGAAGCCCTCCGTGATCGAATCCCCCTCCGGCAGATCACCGGAAAAGGTCCCCAGATGGGATCTCACGGGTACAGAAGGTTGCGGTGGTGGAAAAGTGGTTTTGTGGCTCCCTTGGATGTTTTCAAGGTATAAGAGTATATATAGGCGAAAGAAGTAGTTCGGTGGAGCTACGAGGGGCCCACGAGGGTGGGGGTGCGCCTGGTCCCCCTGGGCGCGCCGCCCTACCTCGTGGCCGCCTCGCTGCTTCCTTGACGTCCACTCCAACTCTCCTGGATTGCGTTTGTTCCAAAAAAGATCCTCGCGAATGTTTCATTCCGTTTGGATTCCGTTCGATATTCCTTTTCTGCGAAACACTGAAATAGGCAAAAATAGCAATTTGCATTGGGCCTTCGGTTAATAAGTTAGTCCCAAAAATAATATAGAAGTGCATAATAAAGCCCATTAAACATCCAAAACAGATAATATAATAGCATGGAACAATCAAAAATTATAGATACGTTGGAGACGTATCAAACATCCCCAAGCTTAATTCCTGCTCGTCCTCGAGTAGGTAAATGATAAAAACAGAATTTTTGATCTGGAATGCTACCTAACATAATTTTCAATGTATTTATCTTTATTGCAGCATGAATGTTTAGATCCGAAATGTTCTAGACATAAGTTTAATATTGACATAAAAATAATAATACTTCAAACAATGATAACCAAGCAATCATGTCTTATCAAAATACCATAGCCAAAGAAAGCTTATCCCTACAAAATCATATAGTTTTGACATGCTTCATTTTCGTCACACAAAATGCTCCCATCATGCACAACCATGATGACAAGCCAAGCAATTGTTTCATACTTTAGCCTTTTCAAACTCTTTCAACTTTCACGCAATATATGAGCGCGAGCCATGGACATAACACTATGGGTGGAATAGAATATGATGATGGAGGTTGTGTGAGAAGACAAAAAGGGACAAAGTCTCACATTGACGCGGCTAATCGACGGCTATGGAGATGCCCATCAATTGATGTCAATGCAAGGAGTAGGGATTGCCATGCAACGGATGCACTATAGCTATAAATATATGAAAGCTCAACAAAAGAAACTAAGTGGATGTGCATCCAACTTGCTTGCTCACGAAGACCTAGGGCATTTTGTGGAAGCCCATTATTGGAATATACAAGCCAAGTTCTATAATGAAAAATTCCCACTAGTATATGAAAGTGACAACATAAGAGACTCTCTATCATGAAGATCATGGTGCTACTTTGAAGCACAAGTGTGGAAAAAGGATAGTAACATTGCCCCTTCTCTCTTTTTCTCTCATTTTTTGGCCTCTCTTTTTTATGGCCTTTCTCTCTTTTTTTAGAAGAACTTTCCTCACATGGGACGATGCTCTAATAATGAAAATCATCACACTTTTATTTACTTACAACTCAAGAATTACAACTCAATACTTAGAACAAAATATGACTCTATGTGAATGCCTCCGGCGGTATACTGGGATAATGAATGAAGAGTGACATGTATGAAAGAATTATGAAGGTGGCTTTGCCACAAATATGATGTTGACTACATGATCATGCAAGGCAATATGAGAATGATGGAGCGTGTTATAATAAACGGAACGGTGGAAAGTTGCATGGCAATATATCTCGGAATGGCTATGGAAATGCCATAATAGGTAGGTATGGTGGCTGTTTTGAGGAAGATATAAGGAGGCTTATCTATGATAGAGCGTATCATATCACAGGGTTTGGATGCACCGGCGAAGTTTGCACCAACTCTCGAGGTGAGAAAGGGCAATGCACGGTACCGAAGAGGCTAGCAATGATGGAAGTGTGAGAGTGCGTAGAATCCATGGACTCAAAATTAGTCATAAAGAACTCACATACTTATTGCAGAAATCTACAAGTCATAAAAAACCAAGCACTACGCGCATGCTCCTAGGGGGATAGATTGGTATGAAAAGACCATCGCTCGTCCCCGACTGCCACTCACAAGGAAGACAATCAAAGAACACCTCATGCTTCAAATTTGTTACACAACGGTTACCATACGTGCATGCTACGGGACTTGCAAACCTCATCGTAAGTATTTCTCAAATTCACAAATACTCAACTAGCATGACTCTAATATCACCATCTTCATATCTCAAAACAATCATCAAGTATCAAACTTCTCATAGTATTCAATGCACTTTATGAAAGTTTTTATTATACCCAACTTGGATGCCTATCATATTAGGACTAATTTTATAGCCAAAGAAAATTACCATGCTGTTCTAAAAGACTCTCAAGATAATATAAGTGAAGAATGAGAGATCAATAATTTCTATAAAATAAAACCACCACCGTGCTCTAAAAATATATAAGTGATGCACTAGAGCAAAATTATCTCGCTCAAAAGATATAAGTGAAGCACATAGAGTATTCTAATAAATTCCGATTCATGTGTGTCTCTCCCAAAAGGTGTGTACAGCAAGGATGATTGTGTTAAACTAAAAAGAAAAGACTCAAATCATACAAGACGCTCCAAGCAGAACACATATCATGTGGTGAATAAAAATATAGCCTCAAGTAAAGTTACCGATAGATGAAGATGAAAGAGGGGATGCCTTCCGGGGCATCCCCAAGCTTAGGCTTTTGGTTGTCCTTGAATCTTACCTTGGCGTGCCTTGGGAATCCCCAAGTTTAGGCTCTTTCCACTCCTTTTCCAAAATCCACCAAATCTTTACCCAAAACTTGAAAACTTCTCAACACAAAACTCAACAGAAAATCTCATGAGCTCCGTTAGTATAAGAAAACAAACCACCCCTTTAAGGTACTGTAATAAACTCACTATTTATTTGTTTTGGTGTTAAACCTACTGTATTACAACCTCTCTATGGTTCATATCCCCCGATACTGGCCATAGATTCATCAAAATAAGCAAACAACACACGAAAAACAGAATCTGTCAAAAACAGAACAATCTGTAGTAATCTGTAGGTTTCGAATACTTATGTAACTTAAAAACTCCTGATAAATTAGGACGTCGTAAATAATTTGTATATTGATCTACTGCAGTTGGAATCAGTATTTTATCGCTCTCTAGTTAAAAATGAAAATTATTCTCGTGAGCGCATACTTTCTGTTTTTTTTTCAGCAAGATCAAATAACAATCATCCAAGAAGATCCTGAAGACTTTACTTGGCACAAACACTAATTAAAACAGAAAAACACAATCATAACAGAATATAGATGATTTATTTATCACTAAACAGGAACAAAAAGCAAGGAACAAAAATAAAATTGGGTTGCCTCTCAACAAGCACTATCGTTTAACGCCCCTAACTAGGCTTAAAAACAAGAATAGATCGAGGTATTGTCATCTTTGATATGCAATCCATATGTGGCTCTCATAATACATTCATAAGGTAATTTAATTTTCTTTCTAGGAAAGTGTTCCATGCCTTTCCTTAACGGGAATTGGAATCTAATATTTCCTTCTTTCATGTCAATAATTGCACCAATTGTTCGAAGGAAAGGTCTACCAAGAATAATAGGACATGTAGGATTGCAATCTATATCAAGAATAATGAAATCTATGGGCACATAATTCCTATTTGCAACGATAAGAACATCATTAATCCTTCCCCATAGGTTTCTTAATGGTGGAATCCGTGAGATGCAAATTTAAAGAACAATCATCAAATTCACGGTAACCTAACACATCACACAAAGTCTTTGGAATCATGGAAACACTAGCACCCAAATCACATAAAGCATAGCATTCATGATCTTTAATCTTAATTTTAATAGTAGGTTCCCACTCATCATAAGATTTTCTAAGAATATAAACTTCTAGTTCAAGCTTTTCTTTATGGGATTGCATTAAAGCATCAATGATATGTTTAGTAAAAGCTTTGTTTTGATCAAAAGCATGAGGAGAATTTAGCACGGATTGCAACAAGGAAATACAATTTATCAAAGAGCAATTATCATAATTAAATTACTTTAAATCCAAAATAGTGGGTTCATTGCTATGTAAAGTTTTGACCTCTTCAATCCCACTTTTACCAATTTTTGCATTAAGATCTAAAAACTACGAATCATTGGGACACCTTCTAACTAAAGTTGACTCATCTCCAGTCCCATCTTTAATAAGATTCATATTGGCAAACAAAGATTTAATAGGAGACACACCAATCAGTTTTAGATCTTCATCTTTATTATCATGAAAACTAGAAGAACACGCCTTCACAAAGCAATCTTTTTAGCACGAATCCTAGCGGTTCTTTCTTTGCACTCATCAATGGAAATTCTCATGGCTTGGAGAGACTCATTGATATCATGCTTAGGTGGAATATATCTAAGTTTCAAAGAATCAACTCATCAATCTTAAGCAATTTTTCTTCAAGCAAAGCATTGAAATTCTTTTGCGAATCCATATATTCTTTAACACTAGTCTCAAAATCAGAGGGCATCTTATTAAAATTTCCATAAGAGTTGTTGTAGGAATTACCATAATTATTAGAGGAATTACTAGGAAATGGCCTAGAATTAAAATTTCCTCTATACGCGTTGTTACCAAAATTGTTCCTACCAACAAAATTCACATCCATAGATTCATTATTATTCTCAATCAAACCGGACAAAGGCATATCATTAGGATCAGAAGAAGCACTCTTATTAGCAAACAATTTCATAAGTTCATCCATCTTTCCACTCAACACATTAATCTCTTCAATCGCATGAACTTTTTTTATTAGTAGATCTTTCGGTGTGCCATTGAGAATAATTAACCATAATATTATCTAGGAGTTTAGTAGCTTCCCCTAAAGTGATTTCCATAAAAGTGCCTCCCCGGCTGAATCTAAAGGATTTCTAGAAGCAGAATTCAATCCAGCATAAAAATTCTGTATAATCATCCATAAATTCAAACCATGTGTAGGGTAATTACGTATCATTAATTTCATCCTCTCCCAAGCTTGTGCAACATGCTCATGATCATGTTGCTTAAAGTTCATAATATTGTTTCTAAGAGAGATGATCTTAGCAGGAGGAAAATACTTAGAGATAAAAGCATCTTTGCACTTATTCCATGAATCAATACTATTTTTAGGCAAAGAAGAGAACCAAGTTTTAGCACGATCTCTAAGCGAAAACGGAAATAGCTTCAATTCAACAATATCATTATCCACATCTTTCTTCTTTTGCATATCACATAAATCAACAAAGCTGTTTAGATGGGTAGCGGCATCTTCACTAGGAAGGCCAGCAAATTGATCTTTCATGACAAGATTCAGCAAATCAGTGTTATTTCACAAGATTCAGCATCGGTAAGAGGAGCAATCGGAGTGCTAATAAAATCATCATTGTTGGTATTGGAAAAGTCAAATAATTTAGTATTATCTAGAGCCATCGTGACAAACAATCAATCCAACAAACAGTCACACAAGAGGCAAGCGAAAGAAGGCAAATGGAAAAAGGGCAAACAGAAAAGAGGTGAATAAAACAGCAAGGGTGAAGTGGGGGAGAGGAAAACGAGAGGCAAATGGCAAATAATGTAATGCGAGGGATAAGAGTTTGTGATGGGTACTTGGTATGTCTTAACTTGGCGTAGATCTCCCTGTCAACGGCGCCGAAAGGGTGGGGAGCGCGCCGCCCTACCTCGTGGTGAAAGAAGTAGGTCGGTGGAGCTGCGAGGGGCCCATGAGGGTGGGGAGCGCGCCGCCCTACCTCGTGGCCGCCTCGCTGCTTCCTTGACGTCCACTCAAAGTCTCCTGGATTGCGTTTGTTCCAAAAAAGATCGTCGCGAAGGTTTCATTCCGTTTGATATTCCTTTTCTGCGAAACCCTGAAATAGGCAAAAAAATAGCAGTTTGCACTGGGCCTTCGATCAATAGGTTAGTCCCAAAAATAATATAAAAGTGCATAATAAAGCCCATTAAACATCCAAAACAGATAATATAATAGCATGGAACAATCAAAAATTATAGATGCGTTGGAGACATATAAGGAGCGCAAGCGTGCACTAAGGGATGTTTATGCTATAGAGCGAGTCGCCCCAAAATTTAACCCATGGTCAGCCTGCCCGATCACTTTTGATCGCAGAGACCATCCGGCCAGTATCTGTCATGGAGGTTCGGTAGCATTGGTCCTCGACCCAATCATCGACGGATTCCATCTTACGCGAGTCCTTATGGACGGCGGTAGCAGCCTTAACCTACTCTATCAGGACACTGTGTGCAAAATGGGTATTGATCCATCAAGAATCAAACCCACTAAAACCACCTTTAAAGGAGTGATACCCGGCGTCAAGGCCTGTTGCACGGGGTCCATAACACTAGAAGTAGTCTTCGGTTCACCGGATAATTTCCGTAGCGAAGACTTGATCTTCGACATCGTCCCCTTCGACAGTGGCTATCATGCACTGCTCGGACAAACCGCTTTCGCCCGTTTCAATGCAGTCCCGCACTACGCTTATCTAAAGCTCAAGACACCTGGACCACGTGGCGTTATAACAGTCAATGGAAACATGGAGCACTTCCTCCATACTGCGGAGCATACCACGGCCCCTGCAGCCGAAGTGCAGGGTGGCCTTAACAAGCCGAATACTACACCGGAAGTCAAGACACGAGACACCGTTAAATGAGTCCGGTCTACCATAGAGAATGACAATCCGGCTCGTCCAGAGCTAGATTAGCAATTCGGCCTCCATCAAGGCCCCAACCTACTTGCGACATATGTACCACGCGTACATAATTACGCACTAAAAATACCATAGGCAAGGACGGAGGCACACTAAAAACAAAGTCCACAATACGGCTCAACCCTATTCGGACCCTCATATCCTTCCCTTTTTTCTTTTTTTAATATTTTCAGGTTCTTTACAACCCACATCACTTTTTGATAATACCAAGGGCCCTTTTCTAGGCTCTTCATGTATACTCGATCGTTGATCCTCTCAAAGGATCATACACCAAGGCGAAAAACAGCGCAGATGTGCGACAGAGTGTCCATAGGATCTTCAAGATCATCTTTTCCTTTCTAGGACCTGTATACAGCTTTCCCTTGCGCTTGGCATGTAAAATAGCCTCGATGCTTATCGCATTCTCTGTAAAAATTACGTTTTAACGTATCAATCAGACTATAATGAAAACAGTTTCACCCAACCCTGTTCGGTATCAGCTTATTTCCTAATTTGTATTCCTTCTTTACAGCAGATTGTCGTATATACCTCGGCACGGTTCAAATCGCCAGGGGCTCTATCCGGCCACTTATATTCTTCAAACAAAAGAAGTCTGAACACTTTTATAGTATACTTCAGGCGTCCCGAATATGGCATTATATGCATCAGCTCCGAATCATGTTTTTGGTCAATAGTTGTGTTGCCCGGCTCCTGTGATTATCACCTTACGTTCCGCTTGTTCGGCTAAGGTAGTAATGGGAGAACTATTGCGATTGTGTTTCTGGTTCGTTCGGTTAAGCACCTCAGTAAAGAAAGCCAAAAACTGACTGTCATGATGTGGCGAGAGCTGGTCAGCAATTCGGCGACTTACTAACTCTCTAGTGATTTCTTCCGTATTACACGAAGGACTAACTCTTCCCAGTCACGCGTTTAAAGGCATCCAAGTTCAGATAGCCGCATATGCACCAGGGGCTATCTTACAGTCCCATTGTCAAACTCCTATGGCTAAGTGAGAGTGATAAAACACTACTGCAGGATGCTGCTAACGCGACACTATGATCAGAGACCCTTCGAGAAACTGTGTGCGATGCCATAATCGCAAACGGTGCTGTATGAAAACCGTCAGAAATGTGTAAAATGTTTGCGATGATGGATGCATCAAACACGGTTTAGGTTTTAGTTGCGTGTGCGATGAAGGGCATACAGTTTAGTTCAATTAACTGTTTATGATGAGGAGGAACAAAAGAAACGGGCAGCCAGATGGAGGCGTGTGTGATACACAGCATACGGTTCACTCGAATGAACTGTTTGTGATTAGGCAAGACAAAAGAAACGGCCAGCCAGATCAAAGGTGTGTGCGATATACGGCATGCGGTTCACTCGGATGAACTGTTTGCGTTGAGACATGAGAACAGAAACAGCTCAACTTAACAAGATGTGTGTGATACGCGTCAAACAGACCTGTAATCAGAAATGTGTCTGAAGACCGATAAGAACACAGACGGTTGCTGCTAATAAGACGTGTGTGTTGTGAGCAAACGATTGCCGGTATACAATTGTGAGTTATTGATGAAAACATCACCGGCGGGTTCCATTGTTTAGTCCGTGTGCGATGTGATTTTCTTTGTCCGCACACCATCTACGCTCTGTCTACAGAGCATCAACATATATACTTAAAAAGACAACATTGCATAACCAAATTAAGCATACGATTACACAAGTGACTACACACATAACATTTGCACACACCAAAGTAAGCAATTACATGCATACTAAAGTAGGAGAAACGAGGATATAATCATCTACTTATTGTTGTGACGACGCTTGCCATTGCTCTGCTTCCAGCTAGATCCCTGGCCGTTTTTGGGAAGGAGGGACTTCCTCATGTCAATGATCCGCCGGTACATGTCGTAGCTCGTGTACGCCTCCTTGGCCGCGTACACGATGTGAGGTTTGACGAGTTTCTCCATCCAGGCCGAGTGCCAGGCACGTTTGTCCTTGTTGCACGAATCCTTCATGTCTCTGTAGTAGAGGTCGATGATGGCCTCGGCGAGGTGAACCAGTGAGTCCTTCTCATGCTCCTTGCTGCCCCTGATCTTGTATTGGCCCTGGATGTCAACAAGATTCTGGCAGGCGATGCCCGAATTCTCGAGCGCCTTTACATCGTTGGTGATGTCCACTGTAGCGAACATGTAGTGGGGGCTGTTGACAAACCTGGCGAAATGCTCGCAAGGCCTTGTGGCCAGGCAGTAGTGGTAGATGAGGACGTGGTGGCGCACGCACATCTGGGCGACGACGACCTTGGGACGAGACCCGACACGAGCGCGGGTGTACTCGAGGTCGAACCCGACCACCTTGTACTTCTCCTCGGCAAGCAGCAACTCCATGATGTGGATGGAGTGCTCCGCCCAGACCGGGTCGTTGGTGTACACCATCGAGAGGTCCATGAACCTTCTGTGGGTGTCCACCACGGCACGCATGGTGAACTGCTGCTCGTCATCGGCAGCTGCTTGGAGCGCCATTGGAGCCGCGGAGGATACCCTCTAAGAATTTCTCATGGTGGGTGTGCTTCTTGAAATGGTGAGGCGCGACCGAAAGGTTGAAGAGACACAAGGGTAGGTTAAATGGCCGCTGTAAGAAATGGGGACCGGCCGGCCTGTAATCGTCACGTCTTGTCATGGCGTTCATAGCGGAGGATTCCAGAATCCAGTGCACGCTTGACAACACCGCACCCCAGGCGTGGGCTCGAAGAGCCTGTTCCCACGCTACCGCGTTGTTTACTGCACAAGCTTCCCGCCCGACTTGTTTGGCCACACGTCGGCTAGGAGAGGGACAAATCGTGAGCGTTTATTGGCAGGAAGCTTTGTAGAAATGAAGTGTGTGGAATGACTTTGGTCATAAGGTTACCCTTGGGTGATGAGGTCAAAGTTACACAGAAGGGTGATGATGGAAACTCGAGTGCAATAATTAATTCTCCACTCTACAGTGCACACGATGGAAGAAACCAACTGTGTGCAATAATGTCGAATATCGCAGTCGAGTTAGCTATACAGATCGTGTGCTGTGAGATCAACAAGGTAAACTGATTCGAGAATGGTTAATAAAACCTAAGACCATTGCATATTAAGGTCAAAATAGTGCTAGCAATATACGAGTCTCATACGATGCCATTTCAACGATTGTACCACAAAAGCTCGAAATGTTACAAGGTTCAAATTCCAGAGTTATATGGCTCAAATTTGAAGATTACAAGGTTTAAGCTGATAGTAGAAATGAAATTCAGCCCATCAGCTGCAAATGCTCGCGCTGATGCGCTGAACATGGATATCACATAGGTTCAAACTAATATCACCGCTTCTAAATCTGGCTTCGAAACCTCACAATTTTTGCAAAGGGGTCAGCCAGTGAGAAGTCATGTATGGGGTTGACCCGATGACTTCCTATTACTCTGTCATCTAAAGTTCCAAAATGAAATTCAGCATTTTTGGAGCCTACTCCATTCTGCCGCAGGCGCCGGCGCTGATCAACAGACCATTCATTTTTGTGAAATAAATATAGGGCAAACCTCATTTCTTTCAGCACCCTTGCTCTGAGAACAAAGAACCTGGCGAATATAATCTCTGGTAAGGTCCCTCGGTAGGAGTTCAAAGTAATTTCTGAGAGATGCAGATCTAGGCATTCGACGTGATTGTTATATTATATCACATTATCCACCACTGGGCCTAATCTTATTTGCAAAGAAGAAAACATGTTAGTGCCTACATGCAGTTTTGAACATTACTACAGGCCTAGCTATTTGGTTTGCAAGATTTGTACAATGCACTAACATGCCATCTTCGATCTGACATGATTAACATGGGCATTTGATTACATTCTAGAAAAATGTAGCATTCTTCACAAGAGGTTGGAGTGGATGAAAAGTTCCCTAAGAAAACTAGTACAGATGAATCCAAAGGAGAAATGCTTATTGATTGTAACCATATGGATCAAGCAACCAATATGGAGGGCATGTATGTACTGAAATCCTCCAAAAGAACCTTCAGAAATCATAGTACATTGTCATTGTAAACTTGGAAAAAAGGTGTCACGAATTGAACTCCCTTATGGTTAACATTTAACAGGAAAGGAACATCACGTCGATATATAGCTTCTCCAGGCACAGAAAGCATCTCAGGAAACTAACAAATTGCTCCAGGTCGGGCCCGATAGATTCTAGTGCCAAGACCTTCACTGTGCGTAGTTTTGGGGTCAAGCTTTTCGGAATCATTTTCTGAATGACAGACGAACAAACATCTTCAAAATTAGAAATAATGTTAATTTGTAGAAGGAGAGGCAGAAGGCGGCTGTTGTACCTGAACGGGTGTGGATCCAATAACAAGTTCAGAGTATTTGTCAGACGAGTAGCCCACCATTGTCAATTTCGACGCAGAAATGACATTGATTCTTGTTGGACCTTCTTGATCAACTACAAGTAATATCTCAAGTGCAGGTGTGTCCTGGATGACCATACCGTGGTCCACCTTTTGTGATGTCTTCCTGCTGCAGCATCAACACACATAAATAGTCCGAAGAGTCATGGAGGTGATGTGGAAGGTAATCAACCCATTGATCGCCTGAAGACGAAGGTACTCGAGTGCAGTACAGCCACGGAGCAGGCTCTCCATGTCACCCTTTGAGAGGAAGACAACGATGAGCTCGAGGTGCTTCAGTCATGGTATAATAAGAGCGAGCGTATCATTAAGGGGCAGGAAATGGCAGTTCCTGAACTTGGTGACGCGCAGCGTGGGCGCGAGGCAGAGTGCAGACGTTGGCAGCGACCGCATATTCCCATCATCAAAAGTGAGCTCCTCGAGCTGATCTAGGGCGGGGGATCAGAACCAGTCATCAAGCTTGGCTCGGTCCTTGCCGTTGGGACGGAACTTACCCATTCTAAGGCCTTTGGTTGGGCCAAGGTGAATGCCGAGGATCTTGGAGAACGCATCCAAGCTTTTGCGATAGCCATGGCAGAGCTCGAGAGGGCTGGAGTTCCATAGGGGGCGCTACCGCGGGGGAAAGGAGGGTTGTCCACGCCCCATATTTGATTGTGAGGAGGGAGATGATGACTCTCAACATATCATCGGGGAGGCTGCTGATTAAGTCTAGGCCTGCTTGAGTCGCTTGTGGTTCTAGCTCGCCCCGCCTCCGCTTGTTGGCAGCCCCGTTCTCCACCTCCAGAGTCTCCTTGTCAGCGGCGCTTTCTGATAGAAATGGGGGTACAAGGAATATTTAGTTAAAACAGGGCAATAGAAAAGTGTATTGGCAACTATAAGTTATTAGGTAGGAATATAGTAAGATAAGGGAATAGCAATTGGTTGCTTAAATACAACACAATTCATTTGACATTGCTGGGTAAGTCAACATATGTAGATAGTTGAAAAGAAAACTTACTTCGAACAAAGTCTGGACGGATGATTTTGTCGGGGAAGTTAGCATATATCTCATGACCAGGGCCTTCTATGTGCAGTGCAATTTTAGTGCCAGCTTTCAGTACATACAACTTTGCAATTTCATTCCAAAAGCCAGTGCCAAAATAGGAGTCACCACGTTCATCAAGTCTTATAGTAGCAACGATTGTAAATCCATGGTTTGTGCGCAGTATGACATTCATGGAGCCTTGATGTATGTAAAGGGAAAAAATGTGCACTACATAATCTGTTGCATAGCGAGGGATGTCCTGCAGAAAATGGTAGGGTTGTTAAAGAAAATATGGTAACATGCAAATATGGGCCCAAATTGAAAGAACTGTACAACAGTTGAAATCGAAGGACAAAAGTCTATAATTAAACAGATAGGGTAAACATGATGTCATGGAAATATGAGAGTAATCAAAGAACAATACATCATTAATTTGCCTAATATAGAAAGAAGAGGGGGGGAATCCCCTTTGATGTATATGGTGCACGTGGCACCTTTTATCCAAATGTAGCAATATTTAGAATATGTTCAGGAAAGTAGGCCATGCCAACCGATTTAGGGTGAGATTGAACATACCGCGTGCGTCCTCAAGTTATCTGGTACGATGAGATGGAATCTCCGGCGGCGGTCGCCAAGTCCTGAAGTATCGGCGCACTGTACATTCTATGAATGAAAGAAAACCCTCATATCAGCTCGAATAAAAATGAATTCATGGTGATTCCCGCTGGGTGATTAAAGGAGGCGGATGAACTGGGATAAGAGATGAGATAATATCTTGTTAAATTAGTTACCTTGTCATCCATGAGAAAGAACCCTCAGTACGGCAAATTCCCCAATTGAGCGGAGCTGGGTCGACCGCGAGCAGCATCGAGAAAGTCGATGGTGATAGGCGGCGGCAAGCGGAAGTGGCGAAATGTGATGCGCTTTGCCGGCAGCCTGGCAGCGGCGGCATGCGTCGAGCTAAGTGTTTACCGCCGCGATAGGCGGTGCCATGGCATAGACGCGCAGGAGCTTGTGCAAGTGTGAATGGGGAACATACCGGAGGGGCCGAGGTGGGTGGCGGGCGGGGTGAGGATTTTTGTGACGTGGGGATGGTGAGGGTTTTCTTTTTTCTTTTTTGAATTGGGTGGTGAGGGTTTTCTGTCCTGCAAAGAATTTTGGGGGCGACGGTTTGCTAGAGTGAATCATGAGTGATTGACGCAACAGTAGTCATTGCACATGGTTCCAATTTTGAGAACCATGTGTGATTGACGTACTACCTCCGTCCTGCTTTATTGGTCCCCCGTTGTAATTTTTACCAAAATTTGGCGAAATATTTAACATACTCAGACTAATAAGCGTACACGTACATAAGCATAGTTCAACCATTAGTACATAGTTCAACCGTCATTAAGCATACTCAAGCGTACATAGTTCGATCCATCCAACATCTCATCTCACATGCGGCCGACACGATCCTAAAGCTTCTCTAGGTACTCGGCGTACGCGCCGTGCGCCACCCTGCGAGAATACTTCTGCTTGAAGGAGCCAACGGCCCGTCCTCTTGCATGCGCAAGAACACTTAGATACGTGTCATGAATCTTGTGGTTGCAAAATGGGCATCCATAGCTGTCATTCCAGGTCTTAATACGCCTGTTATGCATTCCCGCATAAAGCTCCCTCAGGATTCGCCTCTTGTACCTCCTCTGGGCATCTTCATCCTCGCTGTCCACATTGTCAGACAACACCTATACATATAGTAAAACAAATTTGGCATCAAATCAATGATTACATGTCGTGAAGTAGGATTAGGAATTTTTGGCTATTTATTTATAAATATTCAGAGATTATGGTTCAATTTTTAAGCACAATCATCTATGTACAGACCAATCTTGAAGAAAATAATGGCACAAACATATGTAGGTCATTCAAAATCAATTGTCAAGTCCTGGCTAGAAATTATTAGCACAAACACTAACCCTAGTCATATTACTAGCAGAAATCATTTGCACAGATGAAACAACTAATCACTTATCACCTGTACCATTCAAACAATCAATACACTACACGGATCTAACGAAACTTACTCAGATTTCATGGATTGGGAGAACATAACCACGGGATTTCTATTCCAAAAAGGGGGAGGCAGGAGTAACCAGAGAAACCATATGATCTATTTGACACATAAATGGGTATAGATGACTAACCAGCTGCTCGTCGTCATCGGATTCGTCGCCGGAGTGGTCGTCGGAGTCGTCTACGGAGTGGTCGTCGGAGTCGGTGTGGAACTCCTCCTCCGGATGTGCAAGCTCGACGCTGTCGACGACGTCAGGGTGCAGCGATAACTCGTCGGCGGTGACGGCAACCTCTCTCTCCATCTCCACGCCGTGCTTCGGTGCTTTAGCAGCCCCGACGTCGCCACTCCCTCCGATGGGGCGCTTCGGCGGCATCCTCATACACTGACATCTTTGCGGACTGAGAGTGGCGTCGAGGTTGCAAGCGGAGATAGAGGATTGTGTGTGCGTAGCGAGGATGGGGGTGCGGCCGCTCGGGCGCACCATTAATATGGAGTAGTGGGAGTTGTGGGAGAGAGGCGGGCGGTGGTCAAACCGATGGCTCGCCTCCCGGTGAGCCTGTGCATCAGACTGCTGGCATGCCTACCAAAGTTTCACACAGCTACTCGCACGCCTCTCGATGACACTACGCAGCGAGCACGCCTCCGTCAATTCACACACCTACACGCACGCCTCCCCGTCTGCCTGCGCAGCGGACTGCTCGCATGCGTCCCGTCAACTCACGTCTGCTCGCATGCCACACGAGGCATGCGGCGGCACATATATTGTTTTTTATTTGGATGATTAATGCTGCCGCTTTATTGCTTAACTGAAGCATGACATGTATTCATTGTTGGTCTAACTCTCACGGTTTGAATAAATAATTCGTTTGGGATATTGGTTCCCAATTATTAATAATCTCCTGTCTGTAATTAGATAAAGATTACATCAAAACTGGTCTCAAATTTGACAAAAAAAGTACAATGCCACTTTGTATTGGTGTCCATACGACAACACGATAAGTTTCATGAATTTCAAATAAGTTTTGGTTGTATTAGAATTTAAAAATCAAGATTCTCAATGTTTGAAATTTGTTGCACGGGGAGTAAACATGCACCCAATGAGACACATGTGTTTTTGCAATCCATTTAGGTGCACTGTCACGTGTGCATGTAGCTCAGATTTGATTTTTGCACATTATACCCATAGAAAATCAATCAATTAATGTACTAAAACGTCTTAATGATCTTTGTGAATTTTTTTGAAATTAAAACGTCCCTCCTTTGGTAACATGTATGTTCACCGCGGTATAATTAATTTAACACGCATCGTAGTTGCGGTGGATTCGCGGTGTGTGTGTGTGGGTGTGTGCGTCTGGGTGTGGCGGGTGGCTCGCAGTACACTACGAGTTGTGAGCCACCGTGTGGGTTGGCCGTTTTGTTATGCGGGCTAGTGCCACATCAGAGTCATGAAATCATTATTTAAAACACTACACAACCCTTTCATACATAAATGTTTTGGCCACATGCAGTTGATGGTTGTCCTACACGACACTCGATACTCGCGTGTGACGCTTTCTATGGGCCCGCGAGGTCGTCGTCCATCACTTTGACGAACAGCCGGCAGTGAGGTTAATTTGACCAGCAAGGTATAATCTTTTTTGTTTATGTTATGGTGGTATATAGTATGTGTCGAAGAGGTGGGAGGAGACTAGCATATATACTATACGTATGCGTCCGTGAACAAGTACACCTCACTTAGTGTCGAATTTTTGGTTACTGAGGCACGTGCCACATCAAAATTGTGAAGGTTATTCAAACATCACACAACACCTTTTTGGGCCACATGCATATATATCCTAGCTAGGACACTCACGTGTGACGCTTCCATCTGTGGGCCCACGAGGCCATCATCGATGCATGCGTGCATCATCACTTTGACCTACATCGGGAGAGGTTAATTAATTTCACCATCAATGAGGATTCTTTTGGGTTGTACTTGTACATATGTTACGGCAGGAGCATATAGTATGCGGTGAAGAGGGGGGAAGGGGACCATCATATGTAGTACGCTTGATATGAACCTCGCTCTGTGTGGGTGCATGGTTTACGGTTTTTGAGGCATGTGGCACATCAAAGTTGTGCATTTTGGGTATTAAACATATATATGTTTGTCCCACATGCAAATCAGTGGTGGTTGTCCTCTCGCATCCTCTTAAGCGGTTATCAGCGATATCGATGCTTTCCATCTGTGGGCCCGCTTGCTCCATCACTTCTTTTTGCCTGACAACAAGAGAGGTTAATTTGACTTAGGAGGGGATTCTTATTTTTGCTCTCGGATGACATGCATGATACACTTTGAGCACACACATATGCATGTGTACGCATGAATCCCTCCCATCGAGTCGAAGTGGCTAGTACAACGACACCATCATGAACCGGTCTCGCTCTGTGTGGGGAGCTAGTGTACGATTTTTGACAGACGCGCCAGATCAATGTTGTGTATTCAAACATGCATGCACGCATCACCTCATACATATGCATGTAGTGGTTGCCTTCGAACAATACACTCCCTCGCGTGGTTATCGACGACAAGCCTATATATTCGTGGGTCCGCGTGGACATCCATGATCACCTTGACCAACAACAATATAGGTTACCATGGCGGATTCTTCATTTGGTTCATGTTATCGTAGTATAGGTCATGGTGAGATTCAGACCTAATTAAGTTTGAGCGCATATACTATATATGCACGCATGCATGCATGCATATATGAATCCCCATCGTTGGCTTGAAGTGTGGCGTAACATACATATGCATCGTCAACCTAACCCTCACTCAGTGTGGGGATTTCTAGTTCAAAATCACGGTGCCACATCAAATTTGTTCATTGTTACTCAAAAACACACCTCTCCATACATATGTTTGGGCCACACGCATGCAGTGGTTGTCTTCGGGGACTAGCTACTTGCGTGATTATTGGCGAGCTAGCCCATCTCCGGGGTCGCATGGACGGCCTTCACTTTGACCAACAACAAGAGAGAGGTTGTACGACCAAGGTGGATTATTCTTGGTCCGTTTTACGATCCATCTTGGTGAGATATATGCCTCTCTGGCCCGCCGACTGAAAGTGTGTGTGTGTGGGGGGGGGGGTTGCTACATCGCACTTTGCTAGGTGAACCTCGGTTGGGGGGGCATGCTTTCATAGCTTTATTAGGATTCCCTTCGTGGCGACACGAGGGGGGTGGGGGGCTGCTAGCTACTTTGCACTTTGCTAGGTGAACCTCGATTGGGGGGGGGAGGGGGCATGCTCATAGCTTAGGATTCCCTTCGTGCCGACACGACGGGGGGTGTTAGCTACTTCACACTTTGCTAGGTGAACCTAGGTTGGGGGCGGGGGCATGTGCATTCATAGCTTAGGATTCCCTTCAAGCCGCCACGAGGGAGGGGCGGCTGCTAGCTACTTCGCACTTTGCTAGGGTGAACCTCGGTTGGGGGGGGAGGGCATGCATTCATAGCTTAGCTAGGATTCCCTTCATGCCGACACGAAGGAGGGGGGCTGCTAGCTACTTCGCACTTTGCTAGGTGAACTTCGGTTGGGGGGGCATGCATTCATAGCTTAGGAATCCCTTCGTGCCGACACGAGGGAGGGGGGGGCTGCTAGCTCTACTTCACACTTTTCTGGGTGAACCTCGGTTAGGGGGCATGCATTCATAGCTTAGAATTCCCTTCATGCCGACACGAGGGAGGGAGGCTGCTAGCTACTTTGCACTTTGCTACGGTGAACCTCGGTTGGGGGCATGCATTCATATATAGCTTAGGATTCCCTTCGTGCCGACATGAGGGAGGAGGGGGGCTGCTAGCTACTTCGCACTTTGCTAGGTGAACCTTGGTTGAGGGGGAGGGGGCATGCATTCATAATATATAGCTTAGGATTCCCTTCGTGCTGGCACGAGTGATGAGGGGGGCTGCTAGCTACTTCACACTTTGCTAGGTGAACCTCGGTTGAGGGGGAGGGGCATGCATTCATAGCTTAGGATTCCCTTCGTGCCGACACGAGAGGGTGGGAGCAAGCAATACCGTGCGCTTTGCGAGACAGGTGCCACATCGAAGTTGCATTTGGTATTTGAAAATCAAACCACCCTTTTGATACATAAATTTGGTCCACATGCAAGTGTGTTCGTGTTCTGACCCTCTCCCGCGTCATATTTCGCCAAATTTACGAACATTAGACAAGTCGGATGACGCAACAGACACGGTTCACTCAAACTAACCGTGTGCCACGCAGGTGCACCTGTCACGCACACATCCACACAGTACATTGGGCTCCACGAGGCTCCCCCTCTCAAAAATATCTACCCAATTCGAGGGTTTTTCTGTTTCATAACACACAGTTGTTATCTCGGACCGTGTGCGATGTTTCTTGTTCCCAATCCCGCCTGCATCGAAAATATCTTCTCGCCTCAAGGGTTTTTATTTTTCATAACACACGGTTGTTATCTTTGGACCGTGTGCGATGCACTATCATCAAAATTTTCAATAGCCCGGCATTTCACTCCCACGTTTGACTCCCGTGTAGTAAAATTTTCAGTACCCGTGTCATTTCCTCAAACACCTCGCGCCCCCTCCACACACACACACACACACACACACACCAAAACCTCCTCAGGCGTGCGTGCGCGCGCGCACACACACACACCCTCCCTCGCTCGAAACCCTAGCAAAGTCCCCGCCGCTGCCGCCGTCGCGGCCCCAAGGCCTCCATTGTCAACATCTTCCGGTTTGCTCGTGCAGCTTACCCACCGATCTCCATACCCAGGCCGCTGATACATCCATTTTGCATCATGCTTTTATATCGATATTTATTGCATTATGGGCTGTTATTACACATTATGTCACAATACTTATGCCTATTCTCTCTTATTTTACAAGGTTTACATAAAGAGGGAGAATGCCGACAGCTGGGATTCTCGGCTGGAAATGGAGCAAATATTAGAGACCTATTCTGCACAGCTCCAAAAGTCCTGAAACTTCACGGAAGCTATTTTTAGAATATATCAAAAATACTGAGCGCAAGAAGTTCCAGAGGGGGCCCACACCCTGGCCACGAGGGTGGGGGGCGCGCCCTACCCCCTAGGCGCGCCCCCTGGCTCGTGGCCCCCCTGGTGGCCCTCTGATGCCCATCTTCTGCTATATGGAGTCTTTCGTTGAGGAAAAAAAATCATAAGCAAGCTTTCGTGACGAGACTCCACCGCCACGAGGCGGAACCTTGGCGGAACCAATCTAGGGCTCTGGCGGAGCTGTTCTGCCGAGGAAACTTCCCTCCGAGAGGGGGAAATCATCACCATCATCATCACCAATGCTCCTCTCATCGGGAGGGGCCCAATCTCCATCAACATCTTCACCAGCACCATCTCCTCTCAAACCCTAGTTCATCTCTTGTATCCAATTCTTGTCTCTAAGTCTGGGATTGGTACCTGTAGGTTGCTAGTAGTGTTGATTACTCCTTGTAGTTGATGCTAGCCGGTTTATTTGGTGGAAGATCATATGTTCAGATCCTATATGCATATTGATACCCCTTCGATTATGAACATTAATATGCTTTGTGAGTAGTTACGTTTGTTCCTGAGGACATGGGAGAAGTCTTGTTATTAGTAGTCATGTGAATTTGGTATTCGTTCGATATTTTGATGAGATGTATGTTGTCTCTCCTCTAGTGGTATTATGTGAACGTCGACTACATGACACTTCACCATTATTTGGGCCTAGAGGAAGGCATTGGGAAGTAATAAGTAGATGATGGGTTGCTAGAGTGACAGAAGCTTAAACCCTAGTTTATGTGTTGCTTCGAAAGGGGCTGATTTGGATCCATATGTTTCATGCTATGGTTAGGTTTACCTTAATACTTCTGTTGTAGTTGCGGATGCTCGCAATGGGGGTTAATCATAAGTGGGATGCTTGTCCAAGTAAGGACAGCACCCAAGCACCGGTCCACCCACATATCAAATTATCAAAGTACCGAACGCGAATCATATGAACGTGATGAAAACTAGCTTGACGATAATTCCCATGTGTCCTCGGGAGCGCTTTTTTCTATATAAGAGTTTGTCCAGGCTTGTCCTTTGCTAAAAAGGATTGGGTCACCTTGCTACACTTTATTTAATTTTGTTACTTGTTGCTCGTTACAAATTATCTTATCACAAAACTATCTATTATCTATAATTTCAGTTCTTGCAGAGAATACCTTGCTGAAAACTGCTTATCATTTCCTTCTGCTCCTCGTTGGGTTCGACACTCTTACTTATCGAAAGGACTATGATAGATCCCCTATACTTGTGGGTCATCAAGACTCTTTTCTGGCACCGTCGCCGGGGAGTGAAGCGCCTTTGGTAGGTGGAATTTAGTAAGGAAAAAATTTATATAGTGTGCTGAAATTTACTATCACTTGTTACTATGGAAAGTAATCCTTTGAGGGGCTTATTCGGGGTATCTTCACCTCGACTAGTAGAGCAAAGAGTTGCTCCTCAACCTACTCAACCTACTCAAAATGAACATGTCTACTTTGAAATTCCTTCGGGTATGATAGAAAAACTGCTAGCTAATCCTTTTGCAGGAGATGGAACATTACATCCTGATGAGCACCTAATATATGTGGATGAAGTTTGTGGATTATTTAAGCTTGCAGGTATGCCCGATGATGTTATCAAGAAGAAGGTCTTCTCTTTATCTTTGAAGGGAGATGCATTGACATGGTATAGGCTATGTGATGATATGGGATCATGGAACTACAAACGATTGAAATTGGAATTTCATCAGAAGTTTTATCCTATGCATCTTGTTCTTCGTGATCGCAATTATATATATAATTTTTGGCCTCGCGAAGGAGAAAGCATCGCTCAAGCTTGGGGGAGGCTTAAATCAATGTTATATTCATGCCGCAATCATGAGCTCTCAAGAGAAATGATTATCCAAAAACTTTATGCTCGGCTTTCTGATAACAATCGCACCATGCTCGATACCTCTTGTGCTGGCTCTTTTATGATGAAGACTATTGAATTCAAATGGGATTTATTGGAAAGAATTAAACGGAACTCCGAAGATTGGGATCTCGACGAAGGTAAGGAGTCAGGTATGACACCTAAGTTTGATTGTGTTAAATCTTTTATGGATACCGATGTTTTCCGTAAATTTAGCACTAAATATGGACTTGACTCTGAGATAGTAGTTCTTTCTGTGAATCTTTTGCTACTCATATTGATCTCACTAAGGAGAAGTGGTTTAAATATCATCCTCACATAGAAGTAAAAGTAGTTGCACCTATTAAAGTTGAAGAAAATACTATCACTTATAATGATCCTATTATTCCTACTGCTTATGTTGAGAAACCACCTTTTCCTGTTAGGATAAAAGATCTTCAACTGTGGTTCCTAAAAGCAATTTTAGAACCTATACACCTCCTAAGCAAGTTAAAGTTGAACCTAATATTGCTATTGTTAAGGATCTCTTGGCTGATAATATTGATGGGCACGTTATTTATTTCTGTGATGAAACTGCTAGAATTGCTAAACCTTGTGCTAAAGATAAACATAGACCTGTGGTAGGCATGCCTGTTATTTCTGTTAAAATAGGAGATCATTGTTATCATGGCTTGTGTGATATGGGTTCCAGTGCTAGTGCAATACCTATTGACTTATACAAAGAAATTATGCATGATATTGCACCTGCTGAGTTAGAAGATATTGATGTCACAATTAAACTTGCCAATAGAGATACTATTTCACCAATTGGGATTGTTAGAGATGTTGAAGTCTTGTGTGGGAAAACTAAATATCCTGCTGATTTTCTTGTTCTTGGTTCCCCACAAGATAGCTTTTGTCCCATTATACTTGGTAGACCCTTCTTAAACAATGTTAATGCTAGGATAGACTGCGAAAAGGATGTCGTTACTATTGGTTTAAGTGATATGTCTCATGAGTTCAACAACACCGTGAAGAGGAATTGCCTAGTAAACAACACCGTGAAGAGGAATTGCCTAGTAAAGATGAAATTATTGGTCTTGCTTCTATTGTCATACCTCCTAGTGATCCTTTAGAACAATATTTGCTAGACCATGAAAATGATATGTTTATGAATGAAAGAAGGGAAATAGATGAGGTGTTCTTTAAACAGGGACCTATTCTGAAACACAACTTGCCTGTTGAAATCTTAGGGGCTCCTCCTCCACCCAAGGATGATCCCGTGTTTGAGCTTAAACCATTGCCTGATACTCTTAAATATGCTTATCTTGATGAAAAGAAGATATATCATGTTATCATTAGTGCTAACCTTTCAGAGAAGGAGGAAGAAAAATTATTGAAAACTTTGAAGAAGGACCGTGCTGCTATTGGATATACTCTTGATGATCTTAAGGGCATTAGTCCCACTCTATGTCAACACAAAATAAATTTGGAGAAAGATGCCAAATCGGTTATTGATCACCAACGACGACTGAATCCTAAGATGAAAGAAGTGGTAAGAAAAGAAATACTAAAGCTCCTTGAGGCATGTATAATTTATCCCGTTGCTGATAGTCAGTGGGTAAGTCCTGATCATTGTGTTCCTAAGAAGGGAGGTATTACTGTTGTTCCTAATGATAAAGATGAATTGATTCCGCAAAGAATTATTACAGGTTATAGGATGGTAATTGATTTCCGCAAATTAAATAAGGCTACTAAAAAAGATCATTACCCCTTACCTTTCATTGATCAAATGCTAGAAAGATTATCCAAACATACACATTTTTGCTTTCTAGATGGTTATTTTGGTTTCTCTCAAATACCCGTGTCAGCTGATGATCAATCAAAGACCACTTTTACTTGCCCTTTCGGTACTTTTGCTTATAGACGTATGCCTTTTGGTTAATGTAATGCACCTGCTACCTTTCAAAGATGCATGATGGCTATATTCTCTGACTTTTGTGAAAAGATATGTGAGGTATTCATGGATGATTTCTCCATTTATGGATCCTCTTTTGATGATTGCTTGAGCAACCTTGATCGAGTTTTGTAGAGATGTGAATAAACTAATCTCGTTTTGAATTGGGAGAAGTGCCACTTTATGGTTAATGAAGGTATTGTCTTGGGGCATAAAATTCCTGAAAGAGGTATTGAAGTTGACAAAGCTAAAGTTGATGCTATTGAAAAGATGCCATGTCCCAAGGACATTAAAGGTATAAGAAGCTTCCTCGGTCATGCCAGCTTTTATAGGAGGTTCATCAAGGACTTCTCAAAAATTTCTCGGCCTCTGACTAATTTATTACAAAAATATATACCATTCGTCTTTGATGATGATTGTGTAGAAGCATTTGAAATACTTAAGAAAGCATTCATCTCTGCACCTATCATTCAGCCACCTGATTGGAATTTACCTTTTGAAATTATGTGTAATGCTAGTGATTATGCTGTAGGTGCTGTTCTAGGGCAAAGAGTTGATAAGAAATTAAATGTTATTCAATATGCTAGTAAAACTCTAGACAATGCCTAGAGAAATTATGCTACTACTGAAAAAGAATTCTTAGCAGTTGTATTTGCTTGTGATAAGTTCAGACCTTATATTGTTGATTCTAAAGTAACTATTCACACTGATCACGCTGCTATTAAATATCTTATGGAAAAGAAAGATGCTAAACCTAGACTTATTAGATGAGTTCTCTTGCTACAAGAATTTGATTCACATATTATTGATAGAAAGGGAGCTGAGAACCCCGTTGCAGATAACTTGTCTAGGTTAGAAAATGTTCTTGATGACCCACTACCTATTGATGATAGCTTTCCTGATGAATAATTAAATGTCATAAACGCTTCTCATACTGCTCCATGGTATGCTGATTGTGCTAATTACATTGTTGCTAAATTTATACCATGTAGTTTCACATACCAGCAAAAGAAAAAGTTTTTCTATGATTTAAGACATTAATTTTGGGATGACCCACATCTCTATAAAGAAGGAGTAGATGGTTTTATTAGGCGTTGTGTACCTGAGCATGAACAGGAACAGATCCTACGCAAGTGTCACTCCGAAGCTTATGGAGGACACCACGCTGGAGATAGAACTGCACATAAGGTATTGCAATCCGGTTTTTATTGGCCTACTCTCTTCAAGGATGCCCGTAAGTTTGTCTTATCTTGTGATGAATGTCAAAGAATTGGTAATATTAGTAGACGTCAAGAAATGCCTATGAATTATTCACTTGTTATTGAACCATTTGATGTTTGGGGCTTTGATTATATGGGACCTTTTCCTGCCTCTAATGGATACACACATATTTTAGTTGTTGTTGATTACGTTACTAAGTGGGTAGAAGCTATTCCAACTAGTAGTGCTGATCATAACACCTCTATTAAGATGCTTAAAGAAGTTATTTTTCCTAGGTTTGGGGTCCCTAGATATTTAATGACTGATGGTGGTTCACATTTTATTCATGGTGCTTTCCGTAAAATGCTTGCTAAGTATGATGTTAATCATAGAATTGCATCTCCTTATCACCCACAGTCTAGTGGCCAAGTAGAATTGAGTAATAGAGAACTCAAATTAATTTTGCAAAAGACTATTAATAGATCTAGAAAGAATTGGTCCAAGAAACTTGATGATGCACTATGGGCCTATAGAACTGCATATAAAAATCTTATGGGTATGTCTCCGTATAAAATGGTTTATGGAAAAGTATGTCAACTTACCTCTCGAACTAGAACATAAGGCATATTGGGCTATTAAAGAGCTCAATTATGATTTCAAACTTGCCGGTGAGAAGAGGTTATTTGACATTAGCTCACTTGATGAATGGAGAACCCAAGTCTATGAGAATGCCAAATTGTTTAAAGTAAAAGTTAAAAGATGGCATGACAAAAGGATACAAAAGCATGAGTTTAATGCAGGTGATTATGTATTCCTATACAACTCTCGTTTAAGATTTTTTGCAGGAAAACTTCTCTCTAAATGGGAAGGTCCTTACATTATCAAGGAGGTCTATCGTTCCGGCGCCATAAAAATCAACAACTTCGAAGGAACAAATCCGAAGGTGGTGAACGATCAAAGAATCAAACATTATATCTCAGGTAATCCTATAAATGTTGAAACCAATGTTATTGAAACCGTAACCCCGGAGGAATACATAAGGGACACTTTCCGGAACATTTCAGACTCCAAAAAGGAATAGGTATGTGGTACGGTAAGTAAACCGACTCCAAAATAGTTCTAATGGCAATTTTTCTCTGTTTTGGAATATTTAGAAAAATAAAAAAATAAGAATCAGTCCGGGAAGGACACGAGGGCTCCACAAGGGTGGAGGGCGCGCCCTACTCCCTGGGCACGCCCCCTGCCTCGTGGGCACCTCGTGCGCTCTCCGGACTCCGTTTTCTTGCACATTACGTATTTTGGTCGGTAAAAATTCATTATATAATCTCCCGGAGGTTTTGACTCCTGTATCACGCAAATATCTCTCGTCTTTGTTTCGAGCTGTTTTTCTGACAGATCTAGGTCATCATGTCGTCTTCAAGTGTCCCCAAGGACAAGTTCTTCGAGAAGGTCATCAACCCCTACCTCACGGAGGTGCTGCAACACCCTCAAACCATTGAGATGCATGAGGGGTTGTTGCACATCCGCGATGTTGAGGGACCAAGGAAGACCGGAAGCACGAAGGCAAGGCTCGAGGCATTGGAGCAACAAGTTTTCAAGTGTCAGGAGATGGTGGAGCGTGGACTCGACTCCAATCACATTATGATCACGGAGTTCACCAACAACCATAAGCTGGACGTCAAGGACATTGGGGAGGCCATCTTCAAACTTCATGAGAAAATCGAGCACCTCCAAGCCCAGATCTATGACCTGCAAAATCAAAACTGTGAGTATGAATATAGATTCAAAAGGATGAGTTTGGCTGCAGATTTGAGGACTCAGGAGACTCGATCATCCTTCTATTATGGTGAGCCTATGCCTTGGAAGAGGGACGACAAGCCTACATCATCAACAACTCCAACTCCTTCACCGGCAAAAGAGATATAATCACATGGGTATGGGCACTCCCCTTGGAAACTGCCAAGCTTGGGGGAGTGCCCCGGTATCGTATCACCATCACTTTTATCTTTACTGTTTTTCTTAGTTCGATCCTTTTAGTAATATCTTTATCTAGTAGAATAAAGTTTTTGGTATGATCTAGTTTTGAGTTTTGCTTTATGCTCCCTCTATGTAATCGAGTCCGTGAGCTATATAATAAAGATTAGTGTTGAGTCAAGGGCTTGATGATTTTGCTATGATCTTGAGGGAATAAAATAAAAGAGAAGAAATAAAAAGAAATAAAGAGATCATATGGATCTTATGGAGAGTAATGAGCTCACATATAAAGAGTATGATGAATAAAGGTTGTTGAGAGTTGACAAACATAGTTTTGGTCATCGTTGCAATTAATAGGAAGTAATAAAGAAAGAGAGGTCTTCACATATAAATACACTATCTTGGACATCTTTTATGATTGTGAGCACTCATTAAAATATGACATGCTAAAGAGTTGACGTTGGACAAGGAAGACAACGTAATGGGTTGTTTTCTTACATCTGAGATAAATTATATAGTCATGGATCATCCAACATGATTGAGCTTGCCTTTCCTCCTCATGCTAGCCAAATTCTTTGCACCAAGTAGAGATACTACTTGTGCTTCCAAATACCCTTAAACCCAGTTTTGCCAAGAGAGTCCACCATATCTACCTATGGATTGAGTAAGATCCTTCAAGTAAGTTGTCATCGGTGCAAGCAATAAAAATTGCTCTCTAAATATGTATGACTTATTAGTGTGGGAGAAAATAAGCTTTATACAATCTTGTGATATGGAAGAAATAAAAGGGACGGACTGCATAATAAAGGTCCATATCACAAGTGGCAATATAAAATGACGTTCTTTCGCATTAAGATTTTGTGCATCCAACCATAACAGCGCATGACAACCTCTGCTTCCCTCTGCGAAGGGCATATCTTTTAATTTTATTTCCTACCTTACATAAGAGTCATGGTGATCTTCACCTTTCCTTTTTACATTTTATCTTTTGGCAAGCACAATATGTTGGAAGGATCCTGGTATATATGGCTAATTGGATGTGAGTTTTAATGAACTATTATTGTTGACATTACCCTTGAGATAAAACGTTGGGAGGCAAAACTATAAGCCCCTATCTTTCTCTGTGTCCGATTAAAACTCCATACCCATAAGTATTGCGTGTGTGTTAGCAATTGTAAAAGACTATATGATAGTTGAGTATGTGGACTTGCTGAAAATCTCTTATATTGACTCTTTCCTATGTTATGATAAATTGCAATTGCTTCAATGACTGAGATTATAGTTTGTTAGTTTTCAGTGAAGTTTATGATTCATACTTGAAATTGTGATTGAATTGTTACTTTAGCATAAGAGATCATATGACAATGACTATATAAGCTACTGTTCTAAGAATGATCATGATGCCCTCATGTTCGTATTTTATTTTTATCGACACCTCTATCTCTAAACATGTGGACATATTTTTCGATTTCGGCTTTCGCTTGAGGACAAGCGAGGTCTAAGCTTGGTGGAGTTGATACGTCCATTTTGCATCATGGTTTTATATCGATATTGTAACATCCCAAATTTTCAAATTTGGAATGTTATACATACTCATCCATGCATATCATATTTTATTCGCATTTCGTCTCGCGATCCTCAAAAATCCTAAGCAACTCAAGGACCCTCGGAGAGAGTTGGGGATTTCCCAGTTTTTCAAATTTGATTTTTATCAAATTTTGAAACGAGGATTTTTGGTTTTAATTATTTTCTCTCCAAAAATATTTCATACTAAAATATATGAGAGGAGATAATATAACTTCTCCAAGATAATTGAAATATTGAGGAAAAATATTAAAACCAAATATTTGTTTTATTTGGAGTTTATTGCAAATTTTTTTGCATTAGAAAAATTGCATGTTTTTCAAAATTGCATTTTAGGGCCAAGAAAATGTTCATCTCATTCTAAATATTTTATTTAGACGGTGAAAATTTATTTTGGCATTTTTAGAATTTTTTTCTAGGATTTTATTTCGGTCGGCAAAAGTATTTTAAAAAAAGGTTTCCCGCACCCGACTGGGCCTAAGGCCCAACCGAGCCAGGCCGGCCCAGCCGCCGCCGTCGCCTCCTGCGCGCGCGGGCTGCCGCCGCCGCCACTCGGACCGGAGTCCGAGTTGGACTCCGCCTCCGCCGCGCCTTGCCCCCTCCTCCAAGTTGCCGCCCTGCCCCCTTTATATACGCCGCCAACCCGCCCCCAAACGCCACCGCCACCGCAGCCATCGCCGCCCGTGCTAGCCACCGCCGCCGCCGCCCGCGCTAGCCGCCGCCGCTTGCCGCCGCCGCCGCAGCCCCGCGCCGCCGCCCCCGCCTCGCCAGAGCCCCCTCGCCGGAGGTAGCCACCAGACTCCGCCGCCGGTTTTTTTAAACCGTTCGGTTTTTTAGAAAACCCTAGATCCGTTTTTCTCGGATTCGCCGGTTTTTCTCGGTTCTTCTAGTTAGCGGACGCTCGTCCGTACGTTCATTTTAACAAACAGTTTTCGCCCGTTAGTTACAGCTAACGAACGCTCGTTCATTAGTCTGTTCGTGAGTTTTCTTTTATCGGATTTATTCCGCGATTTTTTCTGATCGCGATTTCTGATCCGATCTTAGTTTCTGTTTATGTTTTCGCTCGTTAGTCAGAATCAGGCGATTCAAGCGCCTAGAGTTTTGTCCCGAAACCCTCTTTCCGTTTAACCAACTCAAAAAAGTTTTTGCTACTGTAAAATTTGACCTAGTTTCAAATTAGTAAACGAAGCTTTTTGTTTCACCGTTTGAGTTTCGTTGCTCCGTTTGATTCGATTCGTTTTGCAAACCGGAGTTCTTAAGTTGAAACTTCCGGTCAACCCTCTTTTATTTGAGTTTTGCTTGTGCATCATTGCTTGTTACTTATGTATGCTATTGTTTGCTTGTGATAGAACACCCGGAGTGCGAAGCGTGCTACTACGAGTCCCTAGGTTTCGCAGATCGTCAGCAAGGCAAGTAGCACTTTGATCATACCCCTTTATCACCCAGTTTTTATGCATTAGTTCCAATCCTCAAACATTGCATGATTAGGCTATCATTAACTTGTGGGTTGGGAAGTAGTTGATGAGGTAGAACCTATTACCATGTTACATTCAAACCCTTGGGAGTTACTCTACGCGTTGCTTATATTGCTATGCTATGCTATGCTCGTAGACGTGGTTTGGGTCTGAGTGAAATCCATGACAGATGTGAGCTTGTCAATTAATGGTTCAACTTAAGGTGGCAACTTAATCAAACAACTGGGTGGATTGAGGCACCTGGTGTACCCAGTGTTGCCTGTATTTTTTTGGAAATCCCGGAGTACCCGTGTGATCTTCCTATGGACCGCCACCCAGGCTCAAAGGGAACTGAGATGATTCATGCTAGAAACTTCCGTGTGTAGCCACAAGCTATTATGGGCTCTAGCATAGTTGAGTAAGTTACGTGAAGCTCTTGAAGAGGCAGATCAGCAGGTAGTGGGTTGTAGGTTTGGTATGGTCTGTCCGGAGTAGAGAGTTAATGTTTCTGAAAGACTGTGTCTCGGTCATCCGTTTCTCAAACACCCTGTAGTGCAAGAAAACCAACGGAGGCGATCGAGTCTTGTGGGGAAAAGTGCGCAAACCTCTGCAGAGTGTACAATCTAATCATGGTTAGCCGTGTCCCCGGTTATGGACAATTCTTGAGTATCTAGTAGTTGGGTTATCACAAGTATCTCATCATGTTTAACTAATATTGTTGGGTTGTTAATCACTTTAATTGGGATTGAGTTGGAGGAACCTTCTCAATGTTGTTCAACCACCATGATAGTTAAATTAAAATCTATTCCGTTGTTGTAGGGAAAAATTGGCTTTTCGCAAAACTGTAACCATAGAGCTTTCCACCAGCCAAATATGCATGTAGTGATAGCATTATTCTGTTCTTGCTCTACTGTGTTACTTTGCCAGCATATTCCATGTGCTGACCCGTTTTCGGGCTGCAACGTATTATGTTGCAGACTTTTCAGACAAGGAGTAAGGTTCGTTAGGTCGTTGCCGTGCAGCTCAGCTATGCCGTTGGAGTTGATGGACTCACTTTATCTTCCAAGCCTTCGGCTGTTATCGTATTAGATGGCCTTAAGCCATATTATTGTAATGAATTCTCTCTTGAGACATTCGATGTAATAAGTGTGTGATTACTACTCTATTATAAATCCTTCAAGTACTGTGTGTGTCAGCATTACCGATCTAGGGATGACACTGAAGCATAGAGACTTGACCATCTGAGGTCGGGTCGCTACAAGATGGTATCAGAGCACACGCTGAGTGTAGGACACGACCACTAAGATAAACCCTAGGTCACCCTTCTCTTCTCATTTCTAACTCCTCTCTATTTTCTACTCTTTAAGATGACGGAGATGAAGAACAAGTTTGCACAGCCGGATGAAGACACACCTTTTGGACGCCACTTGAAGGAATCAACTAGGTACTTGAACATTGGAATACCAAGCTTCACCGGGACGTACAACGCCACTTTACCTGAAGAGGAGCGCTGGATAATTCAAGTACAAGTTCCAGGAAGGACGTTCTCGCCAACTTCTAAACCCATAGAGTTTTCTTTCGAAGCACCCACCGGGAGTCTAGGCAAGAGCATGGCAGCCCACATTACGATGGGACGCATTGGAGAAGTTTACAACAGGGAGCTTAAGGACACTATTTACCAAATATGTGGGCGCCGAGATGAGCAATGGGAAGTAATCAGCACCAGGAAGGATAGATCCATTGCAGCTTTCATCCAGGAGTTAAACTAGCACATCCGACGTCAGGAAAACCAGATGTGCGCGGACATGATGGACTTGAAGAAGGCGAAGACTGGGATCATTGAGCTGGAGGAAGAACTCAAGTTTACCCGCGATGGATATGAGGAGGAAATCAAGACACTACTGGAGAAAATGACGACTTAGTCAAGAAGATCGGAGTATTCATGGGAGGACCAGCACCAATAGAAGAAGAAGAAGAAGAACCCAAGGAGATACGCCCCGAGGACTACATCATCATCGACGACACCCATTCCGATCCTAGTGATGATGACTTTGAAGACGAAGCTGGAGCAGACATCATGGAGTCTTCCACCGATCAAAATTTCTAGATGACTACCATATATCACTAGTATTCCCCCATGTATTTAGTGGTAGTTGAGCACTTGTGCGATAGTTCTAGATCGTTTGTAAGCCCTTGCTTGATTGATTGAGTGAAATGATTGTGTTTGTCTCATGTGCATATGGGTAGTGTTTTCTCATTAGACCTCTTTTCTATTCTAAATCTCTTCCATCTAAACCCCTCAGATGCCTCCGAGACGTGACACCGGTTTTGCTTTCCCATCGGAGCTCACCCAGTTGATCCAGCAGCAGAATACTTTGATGCAATTGCTAGTTCAGAACCAGCGCAACAACAGCAACAACACTCCGCCGCCCGTGGACAACCTAGCCCGTTTTCTAAGGTTACAACCGCCGGTGTTTTCCAGTAGCACCGAGCCCATAGTTGCAGACGATTAGCTACGCCGTATTAGAAGGGAGTTGGCCGACGCAGGTTGCACAGATGCTGAGAGAGTGCGCTTTGCCGCACATCAATTGGATGGACCAGCAGCCTCATGGTGGGAGAATTACACAGCCACTTTTGCTATAGCCAATGTTACTTGGGACCAGTTTCAGCAAGCTTTCCGCATAGCCCATGTCTCCACTGGAGCCATGCAAATGAAGAAGCGGGAGTTCCGCAACTTACGTCAGGGGAACCGTACTGTGGCTTAGTACATGGACGAGTTTAGCAAGTTATCTCGCTATGCCCCTGGTGATGTGGCCATAGATGCCGCGAAGCAGGAGAAGTTTATGGAAGGGCTGAATGATGAGATGAGCATGCAGTTGATGGTAGCAACCTTCAACAACTACCAGTAGTTGGTAGACAAGGCTCTTATGATTGAAGGGAAGCAGCAGCAGATTGAGAGCTGCAAGAGAAAGTATGGACAGGGGAAGTATAACTCAGGAGCTCAGCAGAAACCTCGCCTAACCCCAAACTCGGGAGGACTTGTTCATAACCATGGAGGTCACAACCACACTGGAGGAGGACCGCAAAACCACAATGGATCTAAGAATGGGAATGGGAACGGAACCAACAATAATCATAACCGCCCCAACCCAGCCACACCCGCCAAAAGGGACTTAAGTCATGTTACTTGTTTCAAGTGCGGGAAGACTGGACACTACGCCATGGAGTACCCTGAAGGAAAGAATGGAAATGGAAATGGGAGCGTTGGGAAGAAGCCAAATCCATTCAACAAAGGCCAAGTGAACCACGTTAACGTGGAGGAGGTTGAAGAGCAGCCGGACACGGTAATAGGTAAGTTTTTGGTTAAGTCATTTACCGCTCTTGTTCTTTTCGATACTGGTGCATCGCATTCATACATATCAAGGGAATTCGTGGATAAGTTTAAACTACCAACCCAAACCCTTAGGACCCCTCTTTTACTGAGTTCACCCGGAGCAGAGTATATGGCTAGCCGATGGTGTGACCAGATACCCTTAATCATTGGTACACATGTTTTTCCGTCCGACCTAATTATCTTGGAATCACAAGGATTGGATGTGATATTGGGTATGGACTGGATGTCAAAATTTGGAGGAAGCATTGACTGTGCTAGTAAGTCAATTTATCTCATCACCCCGGAAGGAAAAAGGATTAAGTATGCATCTAGGCATGTGCCTAGGAGGAGTCAAGTGAATGCCCTTACAGGAGTTGTTCAGGAGGAAGTGCCTGTAGTGAAGGATTACCCGGATGTTTTCCCAGAGGAGTTACCAGGCATGCCACCGGATAGAGACATTGAGTTTTTGATAGAGCTATTGCTAGGTACAGGACCAACATCCAAGAGACCCTATCGGATGCCCGCAAATGATCTAGAAGAAATTAAGAAACAGATCAAGGAGTTATTGGAGAAAGGATACATTCGAAGAAGTTCATCACCTTGGGGAGCCCCAGTACTTTTGGTTGAGAAGAAGGATAAATCCCTGAGGATGGTTGTTGATTATCGAGCATTAAATGAAGTGAGATCAAGAACAAGTACCCACTGCCGATGATCAATGATCTGTTTGATCAGTTGCAAGGAGCTAAAGTGTTTTCAAAGATCGATTTGCGATTGGGGTATCATCAGTTGAAGATACGAGAGAATGATATACCGAAGATAGCGTTCACAACACGATATGGATTATACGAGTACACGGTCATGTCATTTGGGCTGACTAACGCCCCTGCCTATTTCATGAGCATGATGAACAAGGTGTTCATGGAGTATTTGGACAAGTTTGTTGTGGTGTTTATTGATGATATTATGGTATACTCGAAGAACGAGGAGGAGCACAAGGAACATTTGCGCTTAGTTCTTGAGAAACTCAGGGAACACCAGTTGTATGCTAAGTTTAGAAAATGCGAATTTTGGTTGAAGGAAGTCGGGTTCCTTGGACATGTTATATCGGGAGAAGGTATAGCAGTAGACCCCAGCAAAATTCAGTCAGTCACTGAATGGTTGGCACCCACTTCAGTTAGCGAGATCCGCAATTTTCTTGGACTCGCAGGATACTACCGGAGATTCATTGAGAAGTTTTCCAAGATTGCAAAGCCAATGACTGAACTATTAAAGAAGGATACGAAGTTTAAATGGACAGAAGATTACGAGGCAAGTTTCTAGGAGTTGAAGAAACGTTTGACTACAGCACCAGTGCTAACACTGCCTGATATACATAAGGAGTTCCAAGTGTACTGCGATGCCTCACGCTTAGGACTTGGATGTGTGCTTATGCAGGACGGGAGAGTTGTTTCGTATGCCTCACGACAACTAAAACCTCATGAGTTGAACTATGCCACGCATGATTTGGAGTTAGCAGCCGTAGTGCATGCATTGAAGACCTGGAGACATTACCTTATTGGAAACCGTTGTGATGTGTACACGGACCATAAGAGTTTGAAGTACATTTTCACCCAGAAGGAGCTGAACCTTCGACAGAGGAGATGGTTGGAGCTTATAAAGGATTATGACATGAAGCTACACTATCATCCAGGAAAAGCCAATGTCGAAGCAGACGCTTTGAGCCGGAAGAGTTATGCTAATATCCTTGAAAGCAAGGGACTGCCGAAGGAATTAGCAGAGGACATCATGGAACTTCGATTGGAGATTGTTCCTAGAGGATTTATTGCAACAATGGAGGTCCAGTTGACATTGCTGGACAAAATTCGGGAAGCTCAGAAGGAGGACAAGGAGATTGCCGAGATAAGGTAGAAGATGAGCAAAGGAAATGCCAAAGGTTTTCGTGAGGATGAGCATGATACCTTGTGGTTTGAGGACCGAGTTTATGTGCCTAATAACCAGGAGATCAGGAAGTTAATACTTCAAGAGGCCCATGACTCACCATACTCGATACACCCCGGAAACACCAAGATGTATTTGGATTTGAAGGAACGTTTCTGGTGGACCGGTATGAAGAAGGATATTGCCGAGTATGTAGCCGTATGTGATGTATGTTAGCGCGTGAAGGCAGAGCATCAGAAGCCAGCTGGACTGTTACAGCCTATGCCGATACCCGAATGGAAGTGGGATAAACTAGGCATGGACTTTATCACCGGATTGCCCAGGACCAAAGCGGGATATGATTCCATATGGGTAGTAGTTGATCGCTTGACCAAAATAGCTCACTTCATCCTAGTGAAAACCACCTATAAAAGTGCAAAGTTGGCCAAGATATATATGTCCAGGATCGTATGTCTGCATGGAGTTCCGAGAACCATCGTATCAGATCGAGGAACACAGTTTACCTCAAAGTTTTGGCACCAGTTGCACCAGACTTTGGGAACGAGATTGGAGTTTAGTACAACATTTCACCCGCAGACGGATGGACAAACAGAGAGAGTCAACCAAATTCTGGAGGACATGTTGAGAGCCTGCGCTAGATTATGGATCTAGTTGGGATGGCAATTTGCCATATGCAGAGTTTTCATACAACAATAGCTATCAAGCCAGTTTGAAGATGGCACCGTTTGAAGCCCTGTATGGACGAAGGTGCAGAACACCGTTGATGTGGGATGAGGTAGGAGACCGATAGTTGTTTGGACCAGACTTGATCAAAGAGTCTGAGGAGAAGGTTAAATTGATTCGTGATAGACTGAAGATTGCTCAGTCCAGGCAGAAGAGTTATGCTGACTCAAAATGCAAGGAGGTAACCTATGAAATTGGAGATCAAGCATATCTGCGAGTATCACCCTTGCGAGGAGTGAAACATCTTGGAGTTAAGGGAAAGTTAGCCCCGGGATTTGTAGGACTGTATCGTATTTTGGAACGGATGGGAGAAGTTGCCTACAAGTTGGAGTTACCCGAGGGATTGTCAGGAGTTCATGACGTGTTTCACGTTTCACAGCTGAAGAAGTGTCATGCGGAGATGGCAGATATACCGCTAAGAGATACAATACCCCTGGAGGCGATTCAGTTGGACAATGATTTGACTTATGAGGAGAAACCAGTTAAGATTCTTGAGTTTGCCAGCAGAGTCACCCGCAGTAAGGTTATCAAGTTTTGTAAAGTTCAGTGGAGCCACCATACCGAGGATGAAGCCACATGGGAACGAGAGGACGATCTTCGCAAAGACCACCCACACCTATTTTCTAGCCAACCCGAATCTCGAGGGCGAGATTCATCTTAAGGGGGGTAGGTTTGTAACATCCCAAATTTTCAAATTTGGAATGTTATACATAGTCATCCAAGCATATCATATTTTATTCGCATTTCGTCTCGCGATCCTAAAAAATCCTAAGCAACTCAAGGACCCTCGGAGAGAGTTGGGGATTTCCCGGTTTTTCAAATTTGATTTTTATCAAATTTTGAAACGAGGATTTTTGGTTTTAATTATTTTCTCTCCAAAAATATTTCATACTAAAATATATGAGAGGAGATAATATGACTTCTCCAAGATAATTGAAATATTGGAGGAAAAATATTAAAACCAAATATTTGTTTTATTTGGAGTTTATTGCAATTTTCTTTTGCATTAGAAAAATTGCACGTTTTTCAAAATTGCATTTTAGGGCCAAGAAAATGTTCATCTCGTTCTAAATATTTTATTTAGACGGTGAAAATTTATTTTGGCATTTTTAGATTTTTTTTCTAGGATTTTATTTCGGTCGGCGAAATTATTAAAAAAAAGGTTTCCCGCGCCCGACTGGGCCTAAGGTCCAGCCGAGCCAGGCCGGCCCAGCCACCGCCTCCTGCGCGCGCGCGCCGCCGCCGCCTCCACTCGGACCGGAGTCTGAGTTAGACTCCGCCTCCGCCGCGCCTTGCCCCCTCTCCAAGTCGCCGCCCCGCCCCCTTTATATACACGCCGCCCCGCCCCAAAACGCCACCGCCACCGCAGCCACCGCCGCCCGCGCTCGCCACTGCCACCGCCGCCCGCGCTCGCCGCCGCCGCCGCCGCTTGCCGCCGCCGCCGCAGCCCCACGCCGCTGCCCCCGCGAGCCGCCACCCCGCTGCTGCCCCGCCTCGCCGGAGCCCCCTTGCCGGAGGTAGCCACCGGACTCCGCCGCCGGTTTTTTTAAAACCGTTCGTTTTTTTAGAAAACCCTAGATCCATTTTTTCAGATTCGCCAAATTTTCTCAGTTCTTCTAGTTAGCGGACGCTCGTCCGTACGTTCGCTTTAACGAACGGTTTTCGCCCGTTAGTTACAGCTAACGAACGCTCGTTTGTTAGTCTGTTCGTGAGTTTTCTTTTATCGGATTTATTCCGCGATTTTTTCTGATCGCGATTTCTGATCCGATATTAGTTTCTGTTTATCTTTTCGCTCGTTAGTCGGAATCAGGCGATTCAAGCGCCTAGAGTTTCGTCCCAAAACCCTCTTTCTGTTTAACCAACTCAAACAAGTTTTTGCTACTGTAAAATTTGAACTAGTTTTAGATTAGTAAAGGAAGCTTTTTCTTTCGCCGTTTGAGTTTCCTTGCTCCATTTGATTCAATTCTTTTTGCAAACCGGAGTTCTTAAGTTGAAACTTCCGGTCAACCCTCTTTTATTTGAGTTTTGCTTGTGCATCGTTGCTTGTTACTTATGTATGCTATTGTTTTCTTGCGATAGAACACCTGGAGTGCGAAGCGTGCTACTACGAGTCCCTAGGTTTCGCAGATCGTCAGCAAGGCAAGTAACACTTTGATCATACCCCTTTATCACCCAGTTTTTATGCATTAGTTCCAATCCTCAAACATTGCATGATTAGGCTGTCATTAACTTGTGGGTTGGGAAGTAGTTGATGAGGTAGAACCTATTACCCTGTTACATTCAAACCCTTGGGAGTTACTCTACGCGTCGCTTATATTGCTATTCTATGCTATGCTCGTAGACATGGTTCGGGTATGAGTGAAATCCATGACAGATGTGAGCTTGTTAATTAATGGTTCAATTTAAGGTGGCAACTTAATCAAACAACTGGGTGGATTGAGGCACCCAGAGTACCCAATGTTGCCTGTATTTTTATTGGAAATCCCGGAGTACCCGTGTGATCTTCCTATGGACCGCCACCCAGGCTCAAAGGGAACTGAGATGATTCATGCTAGAAACTTCCGTGTACAGCCACAAGCTATTATGGGCTCTAGCATAGTTGAGTAAGTTACGTGAAGCTCTTGAAGAGGCAGATCAGCAGGTAGTGGGATGTAGGTTTGGTATGGTCTGTCCGGAGTAGAGAGTTAATGTTTCTGAAAGACTGTGTCTCGGTCATCCATTTCTCAAACACCCTGTAGTGCGAGAAAACCAACGGAGGCGATCGAGTCTTGTGGAGAAAAGTGTGCAAACCTCTGCAGAGTGTACAATCTAATCATGGTTAGCCGTGTCCCCGGTTATGGACAATTCTTGAGTATCTAGTAGTTGGGTTATCACAAGTATCTCATCATGTTTAACTAATATTATTGGGTTGTTAATCACTTTAATTGGGATTGAGTTGGAGGAACCTTCTCAATGTTGTTCAACCACCATGATAGTTAAATTAAAATCTATTCCGTTGTTGTAGGAAAAAATTGGCTTTTCGCAAAAGTGTAACCATAGAGCTTTCCACCAGCCAAATATGCATGTAGTGATAGCATTATTCTGTTCTTGCTCTACTGTGTTACTTTGCCAGCATATTCCATGTGCTGACCCATTTTCGGGCTGCAACGTATTATGTTGCAGACTTTTCAGACAAGGAGTAAGGTTCGTTAGGTCGTTGCCGTGCAACTCAGCTATGCCGTTGGAGTTGATGGACTCACTTTATCTTCCAAGCCTTCCGCTGTTATCGTATTAGATGGACTTAAGCCATATTATTGTAATGAGTTCTCTCTTGAGACATTCGATGTAATAAGTGTGTGATTGCTACTCTGTTATAAATCCTTCGAGTACTGTGTGTGTCAGCATTACCGATCCAGGGATGACACTGAAGCACAGAGACTTGACCATCTGAGGTCGGGTCGCTACAGATATTTATTGCATTATGGGCTGTTATTACACATTATGTCACAATACTTATGCCTATTCTCTCTTATTTTACAAGGTTTACATAAAGAGGGAGAATGCCGGCAGCTGGGATTCTAGGCTGGAAATGGAGCAAATATTAGAGACCTATTCTGCATAGGTCCAAAAGTCCTGAAACTTCATGGAAGCTATTTTTAGAATATATAAAAAATACTGAGCGCAAGAAGTTCCAGAGGGGGCCCACACCCTGGCCATGAGGGTGGGGGGCGCGCCCTAACCCCTGGGCGCGCCCCCTGCCTCATGGGCCCCCTGGTGGCCCTCCGATGCCCATCTTCTGCTATATGAAGTATTTCGTTGAGGAAAAAATCATAAGCAAGCTTTCGGGACGACACTCCGCCGCCACGAGGCGGAACCTTGGCGGGACCAATCTAGGGCTCTGGCGGAGCTGTTCTGCCGGGGAAACTTCCCTCCAGGAGGGGGAAATCATCACTATCGTCATCACCAATGCTCCTCTCATCTGGAGGGGGCCAATCTCCATCAACATATTGACTAGCACCATCTCCTCTCAAACCCTAGTTCATCTGTTGTATCCAATTCTTGTCTCTAAGTCTGGGATTGGTACCTGTAGGTTGCTAGTAGTGTTGATTACTCCTTGTAGTTGATGCTAGCCGGTTTATTTGGTGGAAGATCATATGTTCAGATCCTATATGCATATTAATACCCCTCTGATTATGAACATTAATATGCTTTGTGAGTAGTTACGTTTGTTCCTGAGGACATGGGAGAAGTCTTGCTATTAGTAGTCATGTGAATTTGGTATTCGTTCGATATTTTGATGAGATGTATGTTGTCTCTCCTCTAGTGGTGTTATGTGAACGTCGACTACATGACACTTCACCATTATTTGGGCCTAGAGGAAGGCATTGGGAAGTAATAAGTAGATGATGGGTTGCTAGAGTGACACAATCTTAAACCCTAGTTTATGCGTTGCTTCGTAAGGGGCTGATTTGGATCCATATGTTTCATGTTATGGTTAGGTTTACCTTAATACTTCTGTTGTAGTTGTGGATGCTTGCAATGGGGGTTAATCATAAGTGGGATGCTTGTCCAAGTAAGGACAGCACCCAAGCAATGGTCCACCCACATATCAAATTATCAAAGTACCGAACGCGAATCATATGAGCGTGATGAAAACTAGCTTGACGATAATCCCCATGTGTCCTCGGGAGCGCTTTCTTCTATATAAGAGTTTGTCCAGGCTTGTCCTTTGCTACAAAAAGGATTGGGCCACCTTGCTGCACTTTATTTAATTTTGTTACTTGTTGCTCGTTACAAATTATCTTATCACAAAACTATCTATTATTTATAATTTCAGTGCTTGCAGAGAATACCTTGCTGAAAACCGCTTATCATTTCCTTCTGCTCCTCGTTGGGTTCGACACTCTTACTTATCAAAAGGACTACGATAGATCCCCTATACTTGTGGGTCATCAGCCACCCTGAGTTTCTTAGATGACGCCTGTCAAACGCCCCCTTTCCCACAGATCCCCATCCCCCACTCCAGAGTGTCGCAGCCTAAGTCTAACTATGCTTTCCGTGGAGCAACTGGCCCGAAAGAGGTGTATAGCAGTCTCTTCGCCCGACGTCGCCGAGGAAACTGACGACCATTACTGGCGGTAGGCACTGAAGCAGCGAGCTAGAGTATGCAGGCATGTCTCGTCCACCGGCTACGACATCGAGGTCATCGACAACGACACCCTGAGGCGGGCTGTGTCACAGGTTAAGTGGCCCACCCCCAACCCGTCGGGTTTAACCGTCGGTGATCTTATCCATGGCCCCACCGCTGATCTCCTCTGGCTCGCTTTCAAGAATTTGCCATTCTACATCACCATCGAGCTCCTTTTGTCATTTCTGAAGGACACGTTCTGCGATGCTGGCTTGGGATCCACAGCTTCCAAGTTAGACCTCATCAACGGGAACCACGAGGACGGCACCCTCTCCGGCTCTTCCAAGGGGAAAGCGCCCGTCTGCGACATCAGGGAGGGCACCCTATAGCCGTGCTCTTCCAAGGGGAAGGAGCCCATCTGCAACAACATGGAGCGCATCCAGGGTCTGTGCTCTTCCCACGGGAACGAGCCCATCTGTGACAAGTGAGGAAACCCATGATTTGTTTATTTCAGTTGTTCACAATGTGATGCTCTATATGTGCAATTATTTACTGTGTAGTACATTTCATCAATCCAGTTTTAAACATACCGGTAGGAATGCATATATTTGCTTGTTGTTAAGCCTCTTATAGCTAGCATATGCCTCTTTTAAAGTTTTTTGATTGTTCGGTTGCTTGTAGTTAGCATATGTTCAGTTTCAAATGCTATCTTTGGTTGTTCATAGTATGCCTTGTTTATTCCAGTTAGTCACAATGTGATGTTCTATATGTGCAAGTATGAACTGTGCAGTTCAATTTCATCAGTACTAGTTTCAACAATACCACTATGAATGACTACATTTGGTTGCTACATCTTGTAGTTAACACGCCTTTCCATTTTTATTTAACCATAACCAGTGTACTTAGACCGGCACAATACCAGTTTGAATGACCATGTTTGCTTGTTGTTCAATGTTAGGCCTGTTGCAGTTAGCACACCTTTCCACTTGTTTTGCTTTACTAGCGTGCTTAAACCTACACACTAAAGCTATCTTTTGGAGATTATTTTGTCTGCCATGTGTAATTTTGGTTGATGTTTAGCCTGTTGTGCTTAACATGCTTCTTGATGTACCTACACATGACAATTTTGGGAACGACTACTGTTTTCCATTGAGGTTAGTTTCATCCCATGGCTTATATCTGCTCACTGTTCAAGATATCCGTAGCTGGTACCATATAGGTCGGCGGCTGATAAGGGACTAATCGATGAATCAGACTTTTAACTGAATATATCTGCAACCCATTTTTCCTTAGGTTAACTAGGGCCATATGTAATATATCTGAGGCTACATAGCAACATGCACTGTACTTAATGTCTAAATATGCAATCCTAGGCTACATAGCAACAAGGAAGAGTGTTACATTAATGTTCTAATGATGTCTAGATATACGTAGAAGAGCAGCAGCAGCAACAGCAACAACACATCCCTGTTTGGATACTCAACTTAGCTAGAGGTTAGAGTTAGTTTCTAGCTCATTACTAACCCTGAACTAACTCCATCCAAAGTGTTGTTTGGATGGCAGGGTTAGATGACAATAAATGCACTAGGAGAACTAGCTCCAATTAGCACCTCTTGGGTTGGATACTAGTTTTTTTGGGCGGGTTATAGATGCAACTAGCTCAAACTAGCCCTCATGTTTAGATATCCTTTAGGGCTATTTGAGCCCGAACTAGATCAAACTAACTGTAACCCGTGGATACAACAGCAGATAATTTTTAAGAATGAACTAAACTCCTTCCAGCCCATGATATAAGATGTTAATTCATCTAATATGTGAGTATATTGGATGTTATAAGATACTCCCTCCGTTCCTAAATATTTGTCTTTTTAGAGATTTCAAATGGACTACCACATACGGATGTATATAGACATATTATAAAAGAGTGTTGTACTACATCATTGTGCCATTGCTGTTTAGCTTCTAATATTAACTTGGTGCTTTTAGGTACATATGGCATTGGTAAAGATACGTGTTTCGACCCTTTCTGCGTATGGGGCAATGAGATATCAATGAACCAGCATCAAGTGAGGAAGCTGATAAAGATTGTTAGTAAAATGTGTCCAAATAAAGCAATTAAACTATTTCTTTACACTTTATCCAAGACAACAACGAACTGTAGGATGGTAATTAAGAACCGTGCAACCTTATTTTTACAGCCCATAATGAGTTGTGTTAGATGACAATGTCTAAAATCTTATTCCTTTGCAGTGGTTGCCAAAGCAGTTTACTCAAGATTACCTCTCAAACTACATGATTGGTGGGCATGCAAAGGTTAAAGTATTTCTACCAGAACACGATGATTATCTAGATGTTTTCATGAAGACCGTGAAGGATGGGCGGTCGGCCATCACAAGGGGTTGGACTAGAGTCGTGCATGCCTTCTGCATGGAGGAGGGCACAATATGGGCATTCCGCTTCACCTTGTTTAGCAACCAGAATATATTTCGCCATTCTTTATTTGGTTCTTATGTAATTCTTGAACATATGTACCTATGAATCGAATAATGCATTAGTTGTTTGAACCTTATGGATATGAATAAAGCTGTAGGATACATTCAAATTCAAATCCAAATCCAATACAATTTGGAAAAGTAGCAACTAAATTACGGTGAAAATATGCTCTCCAGGTTGTTACGACACACACAGTTGGTAAAACACAAACGTTTGCAATATGCACCATAATCTGAGATGGTTCACAGAGAGGAAACGTGTGCAAGCATGCACACAGTTGCCGTTTGCAAAGCGTGTGCGATGTCAGACAATATCACAAACGGTGCGGGCAAACTAAACGTTTGTGTTAGTTGCCTTATCGTACACGATCCACAACCATGAACTGTTTCTGATGAAGTATGCATCGTAAACGTTGCACCACAGAATAGCGTGTGCGATAGTTGTCGTGTACGACGATGTTACGACGGTCCGATGTTTCGTAATCCTGTCCGACACTCGTACGATGATTAGCTAATCTTCTTAACGGTGAACCGTTTGTGATGGGCCGCGCATCATACACGTTCTATAATAGTGAACCATTTGTGATGGGCCGCGCATCGTAAACATAGCACCATAGAATACCGACTGTGATGGCAATGCAAGCAGAAACGAGTAGGAGTACTGTAGGGGCCCTATCCCCGATGGTTTCTGGGTCGTGTGGGAAGGACCCCCCTATCGCCCACACTCACTTGGAGACGGTTTGATATGCCGTCATGGAAAGGGGTTAAAAACCGTTTGTTTAGGACCGACGCGCACCGATGAAGCCTCATAGTCCGATTGCCTGGTTCGCCGCACTGACACCTCCTTCACGGACCAAGACGTTGGGTCAAGTGTGGTTATCTGCTATTCTGAACACCCCCGTAGTATCTACGCGGGGAGGGGGGGGGGCTGAAGCCGACGACTGGCAAACTCTCAGAGATAAAAACGGCCGCACAGGAGGAAAACACTCTTTAAGATAAAAGGCACAAATATACTACAAAAGCCTTGGTTTATAATACAACACCTGGGCAGTTCAGATACATTCACTCGAACATGATATCCTTCGAGCATTGACCCTCTATCAAACGGGCACCCTCTAGGACGTCTTCAAAATAGCGCTCTGGCTTGCGGTGGTCCTTGCCTCCTGGTGGGCCCTTGACTACCACGACGTCGTCCTTCATTTTCGCCCAGTGCATCTTGACACGGGCGAAAGCCATCCATGCACCTTCTATACATCACGACTGCTTGACCGCGTCAGTTCGGGGCAGCACGTCGACGAGTCGCTGCACCAGGCCGAAATAGCTGCTTGGAATAGGTTCGGTTGGCCACAGCCGGACTATGATGTCCCTCATGGCCAATCCGGACATCCTATGCAGCTCGGCCCACTGTGCCATCTGGTCATTCAACAGCGCTGGGCGCTCGTGCGCTGTGAACTGTGACTAGAATAGCTTCTCCGTCGTGTGCCCCTCCTGGGCGCGAAAGAACTGCGCGGCGTCAGCGGCACTCTTCGGAATATCCGCAAAGGCGTCTGGAGCACTCCATAGTTGACTAAGCAAGCCATACTTCTGATTGTCGAATTTACTCTGTAAGCGAAAGTGCTTACTAGCCGCTATCTGTTCGGCCTACTTGATCTCCTCGCTGCCGCTCGGGACTCATCCCGCGCCTCCGTGCCCTCTTGAAGGGCCTTGTCAAGGTCGGCCGCCTGGGCTTTATTCTTCTCCTCTAGGGACTCGCACTTGCTCACGGCGTCCTTGAGCGCTTGCTCCACTTCGGTCACCCGTTCCTCGTATTGGCGATGAACGGCCTGTTCGGACTTCAAGTCCACGGGCCGCTTTATCAGCGGTCGCTTTGTTCACCCTTGCCCGCTCCTTGGCTTGGGCAAGTTCACCCCTGAGGGTCTCGACCGCAGCAGCACTGCCTGCAAACATACACATAGCAGCGCATGAGCTTCAAAATCTGCATATTAATACATGCATGAATCAGATATGCTGAAACATACCTTGCGCTTCATCAAACCTCTTGTTGATGCGGACGAGATCCTCATCGGCTAGCCCTAGCTTACGCTTGAGCTCGGACACTTCGGCGGCCTGGGCGGTTGCCGCTAACAGTGAAGCCTGCTTCTCAAAATAGAAAAGTACATTATCTCCTGCGAATATTATCGATCCTCTCTTCGGCCTTTTTTCCAAAAGCCGAACAGAGTCTCAGGGGCTACTATCTATATACAGGCATATTTTTCATATGAAAAGCGGTCAAGAATATTACATCGCATACCTCGAAGCCTGTTAGCAGGCTAGTGAAGGCCTCGTTCAGCCCGCTCTTGGCGAACTGAACCTTTTCAACCACCACACCCATCAGGGTGCGGTGCTACTCCACGATGGAAGCACGTTGCAATGCCTCCATCAATATGTTGGGCGCCTCCGGATTAGTGGAGGTCGCCGCTGGAGTTGGCGCTCCCCCCTCCCTTGAAGGGGGTCGCTTATTCGGTTCCGAAACCACTTGGGTTTCCGAAACGGTGTTCGGCTGGGGGCCGGACTAGTCAAGGCCGCCGCCGTCAGTCTCCATGGGGATTTCTCCCCCCATATTCTCGGTAGTCAAGGCGTTACCCTCTGGCATCGTTTTGGCGGCCTCCCGTACCGCTCGGTGGCCCGGAGTGGCCCTTCGGGACAACACTTCGGTGTCGTCCGTGGCGATGGGCTGGGAGGCTCGCGGAGGCGACTCGCTCTCCATCATCCCCGGATCCAAAGAATTCCCCTCTAATGATTGTTGGGGGAGATCGCGGGCCGGACTGCACCATGCAAATGTGTCAGATTACAATCATAAAGATTGGGCATATGTAGGGCACCCGCGGATACTTACGATGCGGCGAGGGGCTTCGGCCTGGGGCGCCACTCGGGGATGGCTTCAGCATCCGAATCCAATCCGTCCGGAAGGGATATTTCCCCCTCTTGGGCGCCTCCGCCTCTGGGTCTAGAGAGGACCCCCTTTTCTTCCTCCTCCGCTTAGGGGCAGAATTGCTTTCGGCCTCCTCTTCCTCATCATATTCATCTTCCTTGTGGGAGGAATGAGTTTTGGTCTCTCTGGACACTGTGCCCGAAGTACCTTTGCGGCGGAGACCACCTTTGGCCTCCTTGCTCTTGTTCTGGGCCTTTTTCTCTGGCGCCTGATACGGCGCCGGGACCAGCATCCTCATTAACAGAGGATCAGCTGGGTTTTCAAGGAGTGGAGCCGGACACCTGATCCGCTCCGCCTTCTTTGTCCAGCCATGTTACAGGATGAAATTCTTAGTGCACCCCCTTTGATTGATGAACTAAGTTATGTTCGGGAATTTAGCACTTACCGGGGAGGCCGGATGATGGCAGTCGAGGCTGGTGTTCTTCTCTATGATACTTTTTATACGCTTTTGCAGCGTCAACACCTCGTCAGATGATCCCCAGTGCAGATCCTTGTTGGTCCATGATGCAAGCCGCGGTGGGGGTCCAGATCTGAAAGCAGGAGCGGCTGCCCACTTGATGTCGCGGGGTTCGGTGATGTAGAACCACTCCTGCTGCCATGTCCTGACAGTCTCCACAAAGGCCCCTCTGGGCCAGATAAAGTTGGGGAGTTTTCTCACCATGGCACCGCCATAGTCCGCCTGCTGCCCGTCGACCACCTTCGGCTTCACGTTGAAGGCCTTGAGCCACATGCCGAAGTGTGGGGGGATGCGGAGGAATTCCTCACACACGATGATGAATGCCGAGATGTGGAGGAAGGAGTTCGGGGCTAGATCATGAAAATCTAGCCCATAATAGAACATGAGACCACGAACAAAGGGGTGGAGGGGAAACCGTAGTCCCCGGAGGAAGTGAGGCATGAACACAACCCTCTCATCGGGCTCTGGAGTTGGGATGACTTGCTCTTTGGCAGGGAGCCTTTGTGTGATTTCCGCTGTCAAGTACCTCGCCTCCCGGAGCTCCTTGATGTCCTTCTCCATTACGGAGGAGGCCACCCACTTGCCTTGAGAGCAGGATCCAGACATGGCTAGAGTGTTTGGTGGTGATGGAAAAGACTGAAGCTTGGGCGCTGGAGCTCGAGGATGGGAAGGCTAAGGAATAAGAAGGCGTGGGGTAAAAAGATGGGTTCTTATCCCCTTATAAAGGCAGTAAATATCAAGTGCCCCCTCACAAGCCTTAAAACTCACCTATTCCCAAGGGGTCGTGCGAACGGCATGGTTGGATCACCCAAACCCGTATTAATGAGAATCCCACAATAAGGGGACATGATCTCTGCTTTGACAAGATGTGTCAATAGAGGCCGCGCTTCGAAGCGCAAAGCGGGAGGCCACAAAACGGTTCGAAATAATGATAAGGCCAAACGTAACGTCTCGCCAAAAAAGCTGTCAGTAGACGTGACTTATTTTGTTTAAGTATTTTGCCCTTATGGTTCAGGGTTGTAACTGTTATACGGAGCCGGATATAGTTCTCTTGTTTAACTACTTTGGAGTATTAGGAGGAAGAACCCGCCTTGCAATGCCGAAGACAATCTGCATGCCAGACACATCGTCATTGAAGCCTGGTTCAGGGGCTACTGAGAGAGTCCTGGATTAGGGGGTCCCCGGGCATCCGGGCTATGTGACATGGGCTGGACTGATGGTCCGTGAAGATACAAGATAGAAGGACTTCCCCCATGTCAAGACGGGACTCTCCTTTGCGTGGATGGCAAGCTTGGCGTCCGGATGTGTAGTTTCCTTTATCTGTAAATCGACTCTGCACAACCCTAGGCCCCTCCGGTGTCTACATAAACCAGAGGGTTTAGTCCGTAGAGGCTAGACATCTAGGGTTTAGCCATTACGATCTCGAGGTAGATCAACTCTTGTAACCCCTATACTCATCAAAGTCAATCAAGCAGGAAGTAGGGTAATACCTCCATAAAGAGGGCCCGAACCTGGGTAAACATCGTGTCCCCTGCCTCCTATTACTTTCGATCCTCAGATGCACAGTTCGGGACCTGAAGATCATAGATCTGGCTTTGGAGGAAGTTTATTTGCTCGTTGAGGGTGAAGATGATGTCCATCATGGGCTTGCCATCCACCCTGAGATCACGGGAAAGGTCCGTGATCATGAGGTGATTGGCATTGAGCCCATGCTCCACCATCCCCTTGCACCGGAAGACATCTTGCTCCACAGCTTCGAGCCTGGCCTCCACGGTTCCCGTCCCCTTGGGACATGGCACATCGCGGAGGTGAAGCACCCCCTCATGCATCTGGATGACCTGAGGGTGCTGCACCACCTCCCGCAGATATGGGTTGATGACATTCTTGAAGAACTTATCCTTGGAGGAGCTTGAGGAGGCCATGGTAGATGGGATCTAACAGAAATTAGCAAGGAAAAAGAGAACAGGGGATTTCTCCGCGATACGGTGATCAACAGGTTCGGGGAATATATATAGATTTTTTATCTTGGCGGACAAGCATATGGTAGAAAAACGGAGTACGGAAGGTGTCCAAGGTGGGCACAACCCACCTGGGCGTGCCAGGCAAGCCTGGCGCGCCCTGGTGTCTTATGCCCACCAGGGGACGCTTCCTGGAAGTTTATTTATTTCCAAAATTCTAAAATATTCCAAAACTGATAAAAAATATTTTTGCGGATTTTTCGGAGTCCGTTTACTTACCGTATCATGTACCTCCTTATTTTCACGATTCGGGAGTGTTCAGGAAGGACTCTTTTATGTGTTGTTCCGGTGTCATGGTTTGGATAATATTACTTTCAATATTAATAGGCATACCTGAGATATAATGCTTTATTCGTTGCCCATTGACAACCTTCGGGTTAGTACCTTCGGAATTATTTATTTTGATGGATCCAGACCGGTAAACCTCCTCGATGACATATGGGCCTTGCCATTTTGAGAGGAGTTTTCCTGCAAAGAATCTAAAACGAGAGTTGTACAAAAGAACATATTCTCGGACTTTAAACTCACGCTTTTGAATTCTTTTGTCATGCCATCTCTTTACTTTTTCTTTAAATAATTTTGCATTTTCATAAGCTTGGGTTCTCCATTCATCTAATGAGCTAATATCAAATAACCCCTTTTCACCAGCAAGTTTGAAATCATAATTGAGTTCTTTGATTGCCCAATATGCTTTATGTTCTAACTCAAGAGGCAAATGACATGCTTTTCCATAAACCATTTTATAAGGAGACATACCCAGAGGATTTTTATATGCTGTTCTATAAGCCCAAAGTGCATCATCTAATTTCTTAGACCAATTTTTCCTGGACCTATTGACAGTCTTTTGCAAAATTAATTTTATTTCTCTATTGCTAAGTTCAACTTGACCACTAGACTAAGGATGATAAGGTGATGCAATTCTATGGTTAACATCATACTTAGCAAGCATTTTACGAAAAGCACCATGAATAAAGTGTGAACCACCATCAGTCATTAAATATCTAGGGACTCCAAACCTTGGGAAAATAACTTCCTTAAGCATTTTAATAGAGGTGTTGTGATCAGCACTACTAGTTGGAATAGCTTCTACCCATTTAGTAACATAATCAACAACAACCAAAATATGTGTATACCCATTAGAGGAAGGAAAAGGTCCCATGTAATCAAATCCCCAAACATCAAATGGTTCAACGGCAAGTGAATAATTCATAGGCATTTCTTGACGCTTACCGATATTACCTATTCTTTGGCCTCCGAGAACACAATAGGACCGGAATCCGAAAATTGTCTATGCATGGCGTCTCCCACCTCCCACCTCCCACCTCCCACCCCACCTCCGGTGATCTCCTCCCACCACCACTAAAACCCTAATCTTTCCCTACCAATCTCTCCGGCGTCTCCCCCTCACTCAGGGGTCATGGTTTTCTCATCGGGATCAACTCTTGGCTTGGACTTCTCCAAGGGTCTGGAGTTTGCGGATAAAGTTTTCAGATCTACTGGTTTTTCGGTCCATCCTACGGAGGACACAGGTCACTTCACGTTGGTGGTGTCCTTTAGCCGTCATGTTTTCAGGCTTGATGATCATTCTGTGGCGGCGGCTCTGGAGGCTGCTGTTGGTGGATCTGCGATCGAGTTGGGTGTCTCATGCATACGTGACAAGGTTTATTCCTTCAACGTTTCTTCCAAGCAAGTTGGTTTCTCTATTGTTGATCTTCGATCTTTTGCTTGCCCGCAATTCAAATGTTATTTTAATCTTTGGGGCCGTGGAGGACCAAATTGGGTTCGAGAGTTTAAACTTTGGAAGTTGCAAAGTGATGCAGAATGGATCTTAGTTAGCCCATCTAAGAGACGGGCGGCGCTTGGGATGATCGCTATGCATAAACCACCGTCTAAGTCCTCTTTTAGATCTTCTGGTTCTGTGCAAAAGAAAATGTCTTTTGCAACATTCCAAAGCTATGATGCATGCAAGGGTTATAGATATCCGGCCACGCAGGACTGTATTGATACTCTTTCTGATGCTGGATATGTTGTCCCGGCAAATGAGTGTTTGATCATTCGACCATCGCCGCCGGTGAATCTCCAGTGGACTGTTGCTTCTCCGTCGATTACTTTCGGTTCTGTTGACCTGCCGCGGATTCAATGGAATTCACCTGAGGCGGTTAGTTTGTTCTCATCTGCTCTCGATCCTCCTGCATCCCATGTTGGGCCAACCTTCAATGACGGACTACAGCCCACCACCCAGCCAATGGACATTCCATCTACTCAGGAAGCTGCTGTTTTGTTTGATGGGATGGTCAATGACATGGTGGACCGCGTTCTAACTTGCTCCAACTGTCACCAGCGGGGCCACTTGTCGGTCTCTTGTCCTGTTTGCCTGGCTTTCTCACGTTATGGTCATCGTCGTCGGGATTGCATTAATTGGGCCCAGGATAATGGTTATGTTTGGAGAGTTAAACACACGAAACAAAATCCAGAAAAATCTCCACTGTTGGTTCCCATGCCCGCCACGAGTCAGCCTACTACTTCATCGTCTAGGGACTCCTCGGGTATAGAGACGACCCACGCGCCGGTGCAGACGAGTCACATCACGTCTTCACCACTTCCCGTGCACCACCAACCTGCTCCACCTCCACCAAAGCAAGCCATGGAAAATTTTCCACTGGATCCTCTTGAGTTCCTTCCACCAGGGTTCGAGTTCATCGATGGAGGGCCAACCCGTGTGCCTCGGACTTTCTACTCTCCAGCCATTGCGCCGGACCGTCGCCATGAGCAGTTTGCCATTGGCTTTGTTGAGCCTCCGCCGCCACCCGGACAGATCCATCACTTCAGGCAACTGGTTATTGACTTTGTGATGACTCAGCTTCACCGTGACGTTCTTAGTGATCAGCAATGGATTGAGGGTGTTGGTTTGTTTGAGTTCCGATCTCCTGCATCTAGGCATGCCATTATAAATCATCCTCCTTATGATCTTGGCAATGGTCACTTTGTTTGGTTTGTTCCTCATGATCAAGGCATCAATCACAGAGCTATTCAGGGTTTTCGTAGGGGCTGGATTATGATGTTAGGTGTTCCTTTGGACTACCGCACAACACAACATATTTCTGAGGCAGTTAGCACCTTTGGTCATTTTCATATCTGGCATCAGGATGATCCGCGGCTAGTCAGGACTCTTGTTTATGTTTCCTTCCCAAACCATCAGCAAGTACCTAGGGATGTTGTCTATCGTGAGTATGCAGACTTTGGAGCTACGCGTCTTTCTTGGACAGCACCTATCTATGTGCTCTCTGCAGAATTTGCTGACATTATGCCAGCTGATGAAGATCCGATGCCTTTCAATGGAAACCCTCATCCGTTGCCCGGGAACATGCACTTTGAAAATGTTAACTTTGTCATGCCTGAGTTTCTAGAGCTGGGTTGGAATGAGGACCCTCATGCTCATAATGATGATCCGCAGCCTCATAACTAGCATGACAATGTCATTATTGAGGAGATTCATGATGATGAAGCACTACCTGCTTCTCAAGAGTCAGTGGTTTTAGAGAACTCGGGGCATGTTGATTCTACTGAGGGATCTGTCAATAATCAGCAAGGTGTTGTGGCAGCTTATGTGCCTCCTCTGATCCAGCCTCACGTTGTTGTTGGTCAAGTTCTGTCAGTTTTCAGACCAGAGCTTCCTCCGGTAATGCAATGGACAAGATCTTTTCAGCGTATGATGCCAGTCTTTGATACAATGCACATTCCTCGAGGGTTACAGTTCTTCAGTCCTTTCAAACCAGTTCTACTGTCTAAGCGCTCTTGGGAGTTATCTTTTTCTTACTCTGCTATGAAGAACAAGCTGGTTTTTCATCCTTCACCTGTTCGTCGGATGGTAAATATTCCAAGGAAGCCTCCTGTTGCTCGTGCACTTTGTTTTGACAATGTCGCTAAGGATTGTGACACGGTTGACCCAGTGTTGTCTGCGGTTGAGATGTATGCCTTTAATTTCTCTACAGCCCCAAGTCAGCGTCCAGCTCGTGCTCGTAAACCAAAGTCTGTGATTGCTGAGTCTGAGGTTAGGCGCAGTGCCAGGCTCTCAGCCTTACGAGATGGCTTCAAGCATTCTACTCCAGCCAAGTCCCCTATGAAGAAACCTGCAGCAAAGCCCCAGAAGAAGCGCAAGGTTACTGTGGAAGGCGAACTACCGCGGGCTCCTCCTCACGATACAGATCAACCTACTGTGCCGCCGCCCACGCCAATCAATGTGCTGCAGCAGGTTGTCCTTCGCCTCGGCATTGGGCCGGAGAAGCTCACTAAGGAGAAGCTTGAGGCTTCTTCTTGCAAGTCTTCTGCTCCTCCTAGCTCCAATGATAGCTAATCATTTCATTTGGTGGGGTTTATGGTTAACCCTTGTGAAAACCATTTATCTGCACTTATCTTTTAGGCTTTGTCTGAACTTTTATGCTATCCCTTGGCTGAACTGGTACTGTCATTATGTGACAGTCTTTTGCTGTTACTTAATTATGGTCTGTAATGAATCACAATGATGTTAGAGATTGGAAAGTTCTCTGTTGGAATGTGCGAGGTCTGAATTCAGATGACAGAAAGCGTGCAGTTCGTCAGAAAATCGATGAGAGTGCTTGTTCCATTGTTTGCCTCCAAGAAACAAAATGTGAGGTCATTGATCAGCGTTTCATCCGTAAGTGTTGTCCATGATGTTTTGATCAGTTTATTCATGTGCCTTCGTCTGGAGCCTCGGGTGGGTTGTTAGTCGTATGGAATACTGCTTTGTTTGCTGGGAAGCTAATTGAGTCCAATAGTTTTGGTATTATGGTGGAGTTCATGTCTGTTCATAACTCCCAAACCTGGACTCTAGTTTCAGTCTATGGACCCTGTCAAAATCCAGCTAGAGATAATTTTATTAATTGGTTGCATGATATAACTATCCCTGATGATGCTAACTGGCTGTTACTGGGTGATTTCAATTTCATGCGATCAATGGATAATAGCAATAAACCAGGTGGTGATATTAATGACATGTTCATCTTTAATGAGGTTATTGGGCATCTGGGCTTAATTGAATTACCTATCAAGGGCAGAAGGTACACTTGGACAAATATGCAAACTGCTCCTTTGCTTGAACATATTGATTGGTTTTTTACAACCCCTTCATGGACATGTTCTTTTCCTAACACTATGGTCTTTCCTCTGGCTAGAACCACTTCAGATCATGTGCCTTGTGTAGTGCAAATCAAAACCACTATTCCCAAGGCCAAAGTGTTCAGATTTGAAAATTACTGGACTAATTTGCCTGGTTTTCTTGATTGTGTCAGTGAATCTTGGAATAGACCAGTTCATAAGAGATCTTCTGCTGCTATAATATCCGCAAAGTTCAAAGCTCTCAGGCAGGCACTCAAACATTGGCACATTAGCCTTTCTACCGTCAAGGCTCTAATTTCCAACTGTAATAAAGTAATTCTTTGTCTGGATGGTCTTGAGGAGTTAAGGCCTTTGTCTGGGCTTGAGGAAAATTTCAGGAAAATAGTAAAGTTACACTTGGAGGACACTCTAAGGTTGCAATTTATCTACTAGAAGCAGAGATGTACCATTAGAAACATTAAAGTGGGAGAGGAAAACACCAAAATTTTCCATGCCATGGCCACAGAGAGATACAGGAATAACTCTATTTCTAGTTTAACTTCTGATGATGGGCAAGTGACCTCTGATCATGCATCAATTGCTGGATTATTTCTGCAGGAGTTCAAGCAGAGGATGGGTTGCACAAATAAAACACAAATGGGTTTTGATATGCCAAATATTATTAAGAAGGTTCAGGGACTAGATGACTTGACCAAGCCCTTTTCTGAGCAGGAAATTGATTGTGTTATTAAGGAAATGCCTCTTGACAGAGCACCTGGGCCAGATGGTTTCACTGGTCTTTTTCTTAAGAAGTGTTGGCACATAATTAAAGATGACTTTCATCAACTGGTCAAGGAGTTGTTTGAGGGGCACCTTGATTTGGAGTGTATCAACAGTTCTCTCATAACCTTGATCCCGAAAAAGCTTCCACCTGAGGGTTTGAATGATTACAGGCTAATATCTTTGACAAATACCTGTTTAAAATTCCTCACTAAACTTTTGGCAAACAGGTTGCAGAAGGTCATCCTTTCCTGTATTCATAAAAACCAATATGGGTTTATTAAATCCAGGTCTATTCAGGATTGTCTAGCTTGGTGCTTTGAGTATATTCACCAGTGTAATGCTTCAAAGAGACCAATAGTGCTGCTGAAACTGGATTTTACTAAAGCCTTTGACACTATTGAGCATGATGCCATTCTTAGAATCTTAAGATACAAGGGTTTCAATGAAAAATGGATCTCCTGGATGCAAACTATTTTGTCTTCTGGCTCTTCTTCTGTGCTTCTTAATGGGGTTCCTGGTAACCATTTTAAATGTAAGAGAGGAGTCAGGAAAGGAGACCCAATGTCACCTCTTCTTTTTGTCCTTGCCGCTGACCTGCTTCAGTCTGTTGTCAACGACATGTGCAGTAAAGGAATTCTGACTTTGCCAATCCCTTCCAACAGTCAGGATTACCCCATTGTTCAGTATGCTGATGATACACTAATTGTGTTGCCTGCTATTGATCACCAACTGCTTTCTCTTAAAGACATGCTTTATGTCTTTGCTGCGGCAACAGGATTATCTGTAAATTTTACAAAATCCCTTATGGTGCCTATGAATTTGTCATCTGATGAAGCTAACAGGTTGGCCTCAATTCTTGGCTGTAGCACAGGAACCATGCCTTTTACTTACTTGGGTCTACCCATGGGGACTACAAGGCCCTCAATCCAAGACCTCATGCCCCTAGTGCATAGGATTGAAAGAAGATTGTCTGCCACTTCATGTTTTCTAAATCAAGGTAGCAGGTTGTAGTTGCTCCACTCTGTCCTGACATCAATGCCTATATACTTCCTGTGCACACTGGTCATCCCAACTAGAATTTTGAAGCAAATTGAAAGGATTCAGAGACAATGTCTATGGAGAGGAACTCTGATACTCCGAGACAATCTCTGGCCGCCTGGGACTTGGTATGCTTACCAAAAAACAAAGGGGGTCTTGGTGTGCTTAATCTCAGGGTGCAGAATGAGGCCTTGCTTATGAAGTTCTTACACAAATTTTATAATCATCATGACATCCCCTGGGTTGGCCTTATTTGGAATGCCTACTATGCCAACTCTGTCCCTCATACTACCACGCTCTGTGGATCTTTCTGGTGGCGTGATGTGTTTAAATTGGTTGACAAATATTGTCAGATGGCTACTCCAGCGTTGGGTGATGACAGGTCCATTCTCTTTTGGTCTGACAGATGGATGGCTGAGCTTAAAGGTTCCTGTCTCAGGGACAAATTTCCCAGGCTCTTCTCCTTTGTTATTGATGAGCAACTTTCAGTGTCTGATGTGCTTTCCCAGGAGTTTTTGTCAAATTTGCATTTGCCCATCTCTACACAGGCCTTTGCTGAGTTAGAATGTCTTCAACGGCTGACTCATGATTATTCTTGCTCTGCAACTCATGACGCATGGATTTGGCCTTTTCATAAGGGTTGTTTCAGACCTAAATCCTTCTATGTGTATGAGCATCAGCATATTGTTGTTGATCCAATCTTCCAATGGATTTGGAAATCTTCATGTACATTGAAAATCAAAATGTTTGGTTGGTTACTGCTGAGAGATCGTTTAAACACCAGAGACATGCTACTCAGAAGGCATTGGCATGTGGAAGATCATACTTGTGTCCTATGTCCATATCTGATCCATGAAGATCGTGCACATCTGTTCTTCTCTTGTAATTTTAGCATTAGAGTCTGGAATTACCTGCAGATTATCTGGGACCCACAGCCTGGGATGACAACTTACAACATGGCAGTAAAGGCTAGGAAGGATTTTGGGCATTCTTTCTTCACTGAAGTGGTCTTTACAGCAGCTTGGAACATTTGGATCTTGAGGAATGGCAAGGTTTTCAGGAATGAGACACCTTCTTTCAGAGCATGGAGGCATAACTTCACCCATGACATAACCCTTCTTTTTCATAGGATAAAATGTAAATACAAGGATAGCCTTCTAACTTGGATCTCTGGCCTTCCTTAGGTAGTGTTTTCTTTGCCCTGCTTGGGTTGTAACTTTGTAAGTACTTCTGTCTTCCTCTTTTCTCTTCTTGTATGTACTTGTAATAGGACTTTGTTCTTTGTTGTTTTGAATAAAGAGCTGTGAGGCTGTTGCCTTGCAGTACATATTCAAAAAAAAGATAAGAAGAACTTGCGGGCATCCTTGAAGAGAGTAGGCCAATAAAATCCAGATTGCAATACCTTGTGATCAGTTCTATCTCCAGCATGATGCCCTCCATAAGCCTCGGAGTGACATTTCCGTAGGATTTGTCCGTGTTCATGCTCAGGTACACAATGTCTAATAATACCATCTACTCCTTTATAAAGATGTGGGTCATCCCAAAATTAATGTATTAAATCATAGAAGAATTTTTTCTTTTGTTGGTATGTAAATTTATGTGGTAAATAATTAGCAACAATGTAATTAGCATACTCAACATACCAAGGAGTACTATGAGAAACATTTATTCCAGCTAACTGCTCATCAGGAAAACTATCATCAATAGGTAGTGGGTCATCAGGCACATTTTCAAGCCTAGAAAAATTATCAGCAACTGGGTTCTCAGCTCCTTTTCTATCAATGATATGTAAATGGAATTTTTGTAACAAGATAACCCATCGAATAAGTCTAGGTTTAGCATCTTGCTTTTCCATAAGATATTTAATAGCAGCATGGTCTGTGTGAACAGATACTTTGGAATCAACAATATAAGGTCTAAATTTATCACAGGCAAACACAACTGCTAAGAATTTCTTTTCAGTAGTAGCATAATTTCTTTGAGCACTGTCTAGAGTATTACTAGCATAATGAATAACATTGAGTTTCTTATGAACTCTTTGTCCTAGAACAACACCAACAGCATAATCACTAGCATCACACATAATTCCAAAAGGCAAGTTCCAATCAGGTGGTTGAACAATAGGTGCAGAAATTAAGGCATTCTTAAGTGTTTCAAAGGCTTATAAACAATCATCATCAAAAACAAAGGGAATATCCTTTTGCAAGAGACTAGTAAGAGGCCTAGAAATTTTTGAAAAGTCTTTGATAAATCTCCTATAGAAACCAACATGACCTAAGAAACTACGAATACCTTTTATATCTTTAGGACATGGCATTTTCTCAATTGCATCAACCTTAGCTTGGTCCACTTCAATACCTCTTTCAGAAAGTTTATGACCCAAGACAATGCCTTCATTAAGCATAAAGTGGCACTTCCCCCAATTCAAGACAAGATTTGCTTGTTCACATCTTTGCAAAACTCGATCAAGATTTCTTAAACAATCATCAAAAGACTTCCCATAATCAGAAAAATCATCCATGAAAACCTCAACAATCTTTTCACAAAAGTCAGAGAATATAGCAGTCATACATCTTTGAAAGGTAGCAGGTGCATTACATAAACCAAAAGGCATACATCTATAAACATAGGTTCCAAAGGGACAAGTAAAAGTGGTATTTTCTTGATCAGGTTGAGAAACAGGTATTTGTGAAAAGCTAGAATATCCATCAAGGAAGCAAAAGGGTGTGTGTGCTTAGATAATATTTCAAGCAGTTGATCAATAAAAGGCAAAGGGTAATGATCTTTTGTAGTTGCTTTGTGTAATTTTCTAAAATCAATTACCATTCTATAGCCTATGACAATTCTTTGTGGAATAAGTTCATTCTTATCATTAGGAACAACAGTTATACCTCCTTTCTTAGGAACACAATGAACATGACTTACCCATCTACTATCAGCTATAGGATAGATTATACCTGCTTCCAGAAATTTTAATATTTCAGTTCTCGCCACTTCTTTGATCTTTGGATTTAACCGATGTTGGTGATCAACAATGGGTTTAGCATCAGGTTTCATATTAATTTTGTGCTGACATAGAGTGGGACTAATGCCCTTTAAATCATCAAGAGTATATCTAATAGCAGCTCGGTGCTTCCTTAGAACTTCCAATAATCTTTCTTCTTCATGTTCTGAAAGGTTAGCACTAATAATAACATGATATATCTTCTTTTCATCAAGATAAGCCTATTTCTAAGTGTCTGGCAATTGTTTTAATTCAAACACAGGATCACCTTTAGGTGGAGGAGGACCTCCCAGAGTTTCAATAGGTAAATTGTGTTTAAGTAGAGGATGTTGTTCAAAGAAAATTTTATCTATTTCATTTCTTTCATGCATATGAAAATCATTCTCATGGTCTAGCAAATATTGTTCTAAAGGATTAGTAGGTGGTACAACAATAGAAGTATGACCAATTAATTCATCCTTACTAGGCAATTCTTTTTCATGAAGATTTCTACTAAACTTGGAAAAATTAAACTCATGAGACTCATCACCAAAGCTAACACCCACAATTTGTTTCTTGTAGTCTATCTTAGCATTAATTGTATTCAGGAAAAGTCTACCAAAGATAATGGGACAAAAGTCATCTTGTGGGGAACTAAGAACAAGAAAATCTGTAGGGTATTTTATTTTCCCACAAAAGACTTCAACATCTCTAACAATCCCAAATGGTGATATGGTGTCTCTGTTAGCCAGTTTAGTAGTAACATCTATGTCTTCTAACTCTGCAGGTGCTATGTCTTTCATAATTTCTTGATATAAGGTGTAAGGAATATCACTCACACTAGCACCCATGTCACATAAACCATGATAACAGTGATCTCCTATTTTAACTGAGATGACAGGCATGCCAACAACGGGACTATGTTTATCTTTCTTATCAGGTTTGGCAATTCTAGCAGCTTCTTCACAGAAGTAAATAACATGCCCATCCATATCTTCTTCTAAGAGATCTTTAACCATAGCAATACTAGGTTCAACTTTATTTTTTTCATCAGGTTTAGGTGTTCTAATATAGCTTTTGTTAACCACAGTTGAAACTTTAGCATGTTCCTTTATCCTAATAGGTAAAGGTGGTTTTTCAATATAAGCAGAAGGAACAACTGGATCAACATTATAAAGTATAGTTTCTTCTTTAACTGGTGTCGGTTCTTTAATTTCTTCTTTAATAGGTGGGTGATATTTAAACCACTTTTCTTTAGGGAGTTCAACATGAGTAGCAAATGATTCACAAAAGGAGGCTACTATCTCAGAGTCAAGTCCATATTTAGTACTAAACTTTTGAAAAACATCGGCATCCCTAAAAGATTTAAAACAATCATACTTAAGTTTAATACCTGACTCTTTACTTTTGTCGAGTTCCCAATCTTCAGAGTTGTGTTTAATTCTTTCGAAAAGATCCCACCGGAATTCAATAGTCTTCTTCATAAAAGAACTAGCACAAGAAGTATCAAGCATGGTTTGATCATTACGAGAAAGCCGAGCATAAAAGTTCTATATAATAATTTCTCTTGAGAGCTCATGATTGGGGCATGAATATAACATTGACTTAAGCCTCCCCCAAGATAGAGCGATACTTTCTCCTTCACGAGGCCAAAAATTATATATATAATTCCGATCATGATGAACTAGATGCATAGGATATTTTTTGGTGGAACTCCAATTTCAATCGATTCCAATTCCATGATCCAATATCATCGCATAGCCTATACCATGCCAATGCTTTTACCTTCAAAGATAAATGGAAAACCTTTTTCAGAACTTTATTTCCGGGTAAACCTGCAATCTTAAACAATCCACAAATTTTTTCTACATATATCAAGTGCATATCAGGATGTTCGGTTCCATCTCCTGCATAAGGATTAGCTAGCAGTTGTTCTATCATACCCGAAGGAATTTCATATTAAATATTTTAAGTAGGTGCAGTAGGTTGAGGGGTAGCTAATTGTGGTTCCGGCGAGGTGAAGATACCTAGAACAAACCCCTCAAATGATTGTTCTCCATAGTGACAAGTGACAATAAATTTCAGCACACTATATAAATGTTTCCTTACCAAATTCCACTAACCAAAGGCGCTTCACTCCCCAGCAACGGCGCCAGAAAATAGCCTTGATGACCCAAAAATATAAGGGATCAATTGTAGCTCTTTTCCATAAGTATGAGTGTCGAACCCAACGAGGAGCAGAAGGAAATGACAAGTGGTTTTCAGGAAGGTAATGTCTGCAAGTGCTGAAATTGTAAGTAACAGAATAGTTTGATAGCAAGATAATTTGTAAAGAGCAAGTAACGATAATAGTAGCAAAGGTGCAGCAAGGTAGCCCAATCCTTTTGAGGCAAAGGACATGCCAAAACGGTCTCTTATGATAAGCAAAGCGTTCTTGACGGTAGACGGGATTTTCATCTAGTCACTTTCATCATGTTGGTTCGATTCATGTTCGGTACTTTGATAATTTGATATGTGGGTGGACCGGTACTTAGCTGCTGTTCTTACTTGAACAAACCTCCTACTTATGATCCTTGTTCCAGAATTCATCCGATTAACCAGTTAACTTGCCGATTAATCCCTACTCATAGGGTCATCGAGTAGCCGATAAACTGATAAATCGTTCGATTAATTGATTAAATGGCCGATTAACTTGCCGATTAGCCTATTAATCCCCTACTCGCCAGCCAACCGAGCAGTTACCAGTTAACGATTTCCTCAACAGTGCTTATGATTAACCCTCACGCAAGCATCCACAACAACGATAAAAGTATTAAGAATAAATTCTAACCATAGCATTAAACTTTTGGATCCAATCAGTCCCTTACGAAATAGCACATAAACTGGGGTTTAAGCTTCTGTCACTCTTGCAACCCATCATCTAATTGCTACTCCACAATGCATTCCCTTAGGCCCAAATATGGTGAAGTGTCATGTAGTCGACGTTCACATGACACCACTAAGGGAATCACAACATACATCCTATCAAAATATCGAACACATATCAAATTCAGATGATTACTTGCAACATGATTTCTACCGTGACCTCAAGAACAAAAGTAACTACTCACAAATAATAATCATGCTCAAGATCAGAGGGGTATTAAATAAATAATATTGGATCTGAACATATAATCTTCCACCAAATAAACCATATAGTAATCAACTACAAGATGTTATCAACACTACTAGTCACCCACAAGCACCAATCTATAGTTCCGGTAACAAGATTGAACACAAGAGATGAACTAGGGTTTGAGAGGAGATGGTGTTGTTGAAGATTTTGATGGAGATTTCCCTCCCCAACATGAGAGACTTGTTGGTGATGATGATGACGATGATTTCCACCTCCGGCAGGGAAGTTCCCCCAGCGGAATCGCTCCGCCGGAGGGCAAAAGTGCCCCTTCCCAAGTTCCGCCTCGAGGAGGCAGCGCTTCGTCCCGAAAGCCCTCCTATAATTTTATCTAGGTCAAAATGACTTATATACCAAAATATGGGCACCAGATGTCGGCCGAGGAGGCCACAACCCCCAGGGCGCGCCAGGGGGCCCTTGCGTGCCCAGGTGGGTTGTGCCCACCTGGTGGCCCCCTCTGGTAGTTATTTGCTCCAGAAATTCTTATATATTCCATAAAAAATCCCCGTGAAGTTTCAGCTCATTTGGAGTTGTGCAGAATAGGTAGCCTGACGTAGCTTTTTCAGGTCCAGATTTCCAGCTGCCGGAATTCTCCCCCTTGGTGTGTACCTTGAAAATTATGAGATAAAAGGCATTATAATTACTCCAAAAATCATTATTATGGACAAAAAAATTATAAATAAAAGTAAGAAAACATGATGCAAAATGGACGTATCAGGACCCCCTACCAGAGATCGGCCGGTTTTGACACCGACATTGATGCCTACCGGGGCCTCCCCAAGCTTAGATGCTTGAGACTTCTTGGAATACTAACTTGGGATGCCATGGGCATCCCCAAGCTTGAGCTTTTGTTTCTCCTTAATTCCTTTTATATCACGGTTTCCCTAAATCTTAAAAACTTCATCCACACAAAACTCAACAAGGACTCATGAGATAAGTTAGTATAAATCAATGCAAAACCTTATCATTCTCTACTGTAGAAAATCACCAAAATTATTATTCAACATTTCATACTAAATGCCTCTGCATATTTAATACTCCTATCCTCAAATAGAATCATTAAGCAAGCAAACATATGCAAACAATGCAAACATAACAGCAATCTGCCAAAACAGTATAGTTTGTAAAGAATGCAAGAGCATCAATACTTATTTAACTCCAAAAATCATGAAAATTTACCACACTGTAGAAAATTTATCAGAGCTTATTGTGCAAACAGTTTCAACATTTTATCACATTCTGACTTTTCTAGGGAATTTTTGCAACAACGATAAACTTTCTGTTTTGAAACAGCAACATGTAGACTTGCAAAATAAGCATGGCAAAGGCTATACTTGACATTTTTATTGAAATAAAAGATGCAAAACATTATTATAAAAAACATAAATAAAATCCTAACAAAATAAAATGACGCTCCAAGCAAAACTCATATCATGTGACGAATGAAAATATAGCCTCAAGTGAGATTACCGATATTGTTGGAGACGAAAGAGGGGATGCCTTCCGGGGCATCCCCAAGCTTAGTTGCTTGGATCTTCCGTGGATATTAACTTGGAGTGCCTTGGGAATCCCCAAGCTTAGGGTCTTGTCACTCCTTATTCTCCTCATATCGATATCTCACCCAAAACTTGAAGACTTCAATCACACAAAACTTAACGGAACTTCGTGAGATAGGTTAGCATGATAAAGAGCAAACCATTCACTTATGTACTATCAAATATAAGATTCATAATTGTTCTCACACAATGCCTACTGTACCCTATTATTTCCACAATTTATATTGAGCAATATAAGCCATAGAAACTAGAAAACAAGCAAACTATGCATTGAAAACAAAATCTGTCAAAAACAGAACAGTTTGTAGTAATCTGTACTCAAACCATACTTCTACTACTCCAAAAATTCTGAAAATTTAGGACAACATGGGAAGTTTGTATTAAAATTATGCAAAAAGAATCAGGATTTTATCATGCTTCTATAAAAAATGAAAATTATTTTACTGGGCGCAAAAGTTTTTGTTTTTCAGCAAGATCAAATCAACTATCACCATAGACCATCCCAAAGGTCTTACTTGGCACTTTATTGAAACGAAGGCTACAAAACATGATTACTACAGTAGCTTAATCATGTGTAAACACAAAAACAGTAGGGATAAATGTTGGGCTATCTCCCAATAAGCGCTTTTCTTTAATGCCTTTTAGCTAGGCATGATGATTTCAATGATGCTCGCATAAATGATAAGAATTGAAACACAAAGAGAGCATCATGAAGCACATGGCAAGAACATTTAAGTCTAACCCACTTCCTATGCATATGGATTTTGTGATCAAACAATTTATGGGAACAAGAATCAACTAGCATAGGAAGGCAAAACAAGTGCAACTTCAAAATTTTCAACATAAAGAGAGGAAACTTGATATTGTTGCAATACCTAAAAGCATAAGTTCCTCTCTCATAATAATTTTCAATAGCATCATGAATGAATTCAACAATATATCCATCACATAAAGCATTATTTTCGTGATACATAACCATAGAGATTTTGTTACTCTCCACATAAGCAAATTTCTTCTCATGAATAGTAGTGGGAGCAAACTCAACAAAATAACTATCATGTGATTGAAAATTAAAATCATGATGACAAGTTTCATGGTTATCATTATTCAATATAGCATACATTTCATTACCATAATCATCATAGATAGCAACTTTGTTTTCATAATCAATTGAAATCTCTTCTGAAATAGTGGATTCATCACTAAATAAAGTCATGACCTCTCTAAATCCACTTTTATCATTATAACAATAAGATTCAACACCCTCCAAAATAGTGGGATCATTATCTAAAGTTGACACTCTTCCAAACCCACTTTCATCAATATAATCATCATAAATAGGAGGCATGCAATCATCATAACAAATTTGCACATCAAATCTTGGGGGACTAAAAATATCATCTTCATCAAATATAGCATCTCCAAGCTTATGGCTTTGCATATCATTAGCATCATGGATATTCAAAGATTTCATACCAACAACATTGCAATCATGCTCATCATTTATGCCAAACATTTTATTGAATTCTTCTTCTATCAATTGAGCATAATTTTTCTTTCCATCATTTTCATGGAAGACATTACAAAGATGAATAATATGATGCAACCTCAATTCCATTTTTATAGTTTTATTTTTATAAACCAAACTAGTGATAAAACAAGAAACTAAAAGATTCAATTGCAGGATCTAAAGATATACCTTCAAGCACTCACCTCCGTGGCAACGGTGCCAGAAAAGAGCTTGATGTCTACTATGCAACTTTATTCTTGTAGACACGTGTTGGGACTCCAAGCGTAGAGTTTTGTAGAACATTAGCAATTTCCCTCAAGTGGATGACCTAAGGTTTATCAATCCGTGGGAGGCTAGGATGAAGATGGTCTCTCTCAAACAACCCTGCAACCAAATAATAAAGAGTCTCTTGTGTCCCCAACACACCAAATACAATAGTAATTTGTATAGGTGCACTAGTTCGGCGAAGAGATGGTGATACAAGTGTAATATGGATAGTAGATATTGATTTTTGTAATAAGAACAATAAAAAACAGCAAGGTAGCAATTGATAAAATGGAGCACAAACGGTATTGCAATGCTTTAAAATGAGGCCTACGGTCCGTACTTTCACTAGTGCAATCTCACAACAATGCTAATATAATTTGATCACATAGCCATCCCTCAACGTGAGATGAAGGATCACTCCAAAGTTCCTATCTAGTGGAGAACATTAGAAGAAATCGTTTGTAGGGTACGAAACCACCTCGAAGCTATTCTTTCCGATCGATCTATCCAAGAGTTCGTACTAAAATAACACCAAATAATTTCAGATTCATAATACTCAATCCAACACAAAGAACCTCAAAGAGTGCCCCAAGATTTCTATCGGAGAAACAAGGACAAGACCATGCTTCAACCCCTATGCATAGATTACCCCAATGTCACCTCGGGAATCCGCGAGTTGAGTGCCAAAACATATCTCAAGTGAATCAATATAATACTTCATTGTCACCACGAGTATTCATATGCAAGACTTTAATGCTGCATTGATTCCCAGCCAGAGCAGATGAGCTGGCACCACCCTCCTCACCGGCTCCACCCTCGCGCGGTGCATTGCAGCATGACCATCGGTGTGGCTCGTGCCCACTACATGGATATGGTGTAGGAGGAGCAGTTCCGGGATACACAGGTCGACGCGACCTAAAATCTCCAGCTCATCAAGGAGCACCAGCAGGCGGAGAAGCAGCTCGCCAATGGCACGGTGGTCGTGTTGGACACTGACGTGGCGGAGCAGGTGGCGTTGCTTGAGTCCTACCACTCTACCCATGAGATTCGCCTCAACCGCTAGCGGTACCCCCAATATCAGGCGAAATTGGAGGCCGTCTACAAGGAGATGGACGAGGCGGCGGACCAAGTGTTGGGCAAGAGCGACGGCGAGGAGGACATCGCCGGGTCCGCCAAGGCTACACCTCCCCGCCATGACCACGAAGCCGACACGTCCACGGGCGCCGTTAGTAGCAAGGAAGATTAGTGCACGGTAAGTCACCACTGCTTAGATCCCAAGAAGGCCACCGCTCCTCCCCTCCCGTTGAAGCCATGCTTAGTGGGCTGGACATCGAATGCCAATTAGTCGCTTGGCGGCCACGTGGAGGCGGACAACTTCACTTCCTGGGGCTCCGGAGGCGGAGCTTGATGTCTACTATGTGACTTTATTCTTGTAGACACGTGCTGGGCCTCCAAGCGTAGAGTTTTGTAGGGCAGTAGCAATTTTCCCTCAAGTGGATGACCTAAGGTTTATCAAGCCGTGGGAGGCGTAGGATGAAGATGGTCTCTCTCAAACAACCCTGCAACCAAATAATAAAAAGTCTCTTATGTCCCGAACACAACAAATACAATGGTAATTTGTATAGATGCACTAGTTCGGCAAAGAGATGGTGATACAAGTGTAATATGGATAGTAGATATTGATTTTTGTAATAAGAACAATAAAAAACAGCAAGGTAGCAATTGATAAAATGGAGCACAAACGGCATTGCAATGCTTTAAAATGAGGCCTAGGGTCCGTACTTTCACTAGTGCAATCTCTCAACAATGCTAATATAATTGGATCATATAACCATCCCTCAACATGCGATGAAGAATCACTCCGAAGTTCCTATCTAGCAGAGAACATAAGAAGAAATTTCATTTGTAGGGTACGAAACCACCTCGAAGCTATTCTTTCCGACCGATCTACCCAAGAGTTCGTACTAAAATAAAACCAAATAATTTCAGATTCATAATACTCAATCCAACACAAAGAACCTCAAAGAATGTCCCAAGATTTCTACCGGAGAAACAAGGACAAGAACATGCATCACCCCCTATGCATAGATTACCCCAATGTCACCTCGGGAAATCGCGAGTTGAGTGCCAAACATATCTCAAGTGAATCAATATAATACCCCATTGTCACCATGAGTATTCATATGGAAGACATATATCAAGTGCTCTCAAATCCATAAAAGTATTCAATCCGATAAAACGAAATCTCAAATGGAAAACTCAATTCACAGCAAGGAAAACACCATATGATCTGACTATATTAACAAAGCCTGCGATACATCAAGATCATGACATCTCAGGAACATGAGAGAGAGAGAGATATTAAACACATAGTTACTGGTACAAACCCTTAGCCCCGAGGGTGGGCTACTGCCTCCTCATCGTGGTGGCCGCCGGATGGTGAAGATGGCCACCAGTGATGATTCCCCCCTCCGGCAGGGTGCCGGAATGGGTGTCGGTGTCAAAATTGGCCGATCTCGGGTAGGGGGTCACAAACTATGCATCTGAGGATGGAAGGTAACAGGAGGCAGGGGACATGATGTTTACCCAGGTTCGGGTCCACTTTATGGAGGTAATACCCTACTTCCTGCTTGATTGACTTTGATGAGTATAGGGGTTACAAGAGTTGATCTACCTCAACATCATAATGGCTAAACCCTAGATGTCTAGCCTGTATGATTTGTCTTAGCCTCTACGGACTAAACCCTCCGGTTTATTTAGACACCGAAGGGGCCTAGGGTTGTACAGAGTCAGTTTACAGAGAAAGGAAACTACACATCCGGACGCCAAGCTTGCCATCCACACAAAGGAGAGTCTCATCCGGACACGGGGGAAGGCCTTCTATCTTGCATCTTCATGGCCCAATAGTCCGGCCCATGTCACATAGCCCGGATGCCCGGGGACCCCCTAATCCAGGACTCCCTCAGTAGCCCCCAAACCATGCTTCAATGACGATGTGTCTGGCGCGCAGATTGTCTTCGGCATTGCAAGGCATGTTCTTCCTCCGAATACTCCAAAGCAGTTAAACAAAAGAACTATATACGACTCCATATAACAGTTACAACCCTGAACCACAAGGGCAAAATTCTTAAACAAAATAAGTCACGTCTACTGACAGCTTTTTTGGTGAGACGTTATGTTTGTCCTTATCATTATTTCGAACCGTTTTGTGGCCTCCCTCTTTGCGTTTCGAAGTGCGGCCTCTATTGACACGTCTTGTCAATGCAGAGATCATGCCCCCTTATTGCAGGATTCTCATTAATACGGGTTTGGGTAATCCAACCGTGTCGTTCGCATGACCCCTTGGGAATAGGTGAGTTTTAAGGCTTGTGAGGGGGCGCTTGATATTTACTGCCTTTATAAGGGGATAAGAACCCATCTTTTTACCCCACGCCTTCTTCTTCCTCAGCTTTCCCATCTTCGAGCTCCAGCACCCAAGCTTCAGCCTTTTCCATCACCACCAAACACTCTAGCCATGTCCGGATCCTGCTCTGAAGGCAAGTGGGTGGCCTCCTCCGTAACGGAGGACATCAAGGAGCTCTGGGAGGCGAGGTACTTGATAGCGGAAATCACACACAGGCTCCCTGCCAAAGAGCAAGTCTTCCCCACTCTAGAGCCCGGTGAGAGGGTTGTGTTCATCCCTAACTTCCTCATGTTCTATTACGGGCTATATTTTCATGATCTAGCCCCGAACTCCTTCCTCCACATCTCGGCATTCATCGTCATGTGTGAGGCATTCCTCCGCATCCCCCCACACTTCGGCCCATGGCTCAAGGCCTTCAACATGAAGCCGAAGGTGGTCGACGGGCAGCACGCGGACTGTGGCGGCGCCATGGTGAGCAAACTCCCCAACGTTATCTGTCCCAGAGGGGCCTTTGTGGAGACCGTCAAGACATGGCAGCAGGAGTGGTTCTACATCACCGAACCCCGCGGCACCAAGTGGGCGGCCGCTCCTACTTTCAGATCCGGACCCCCACCGCGGCTTGCGTCGTGGACCAACAAGGGTCTGGACTGGGGATCACCTGACAAGGTGTTGACGCTGCAAAAGCGTATCAAAAGTATCATAGAGAAGAACACCAGCCTCACTGACGTGATCCAAGTGATGCTCATCCGCTGAACCCTTCCCTGCCAACGCCGAACTCTCCACATGTGGGAGTTCAATTCGGAAGGGCCGCGGACCCTGCAGTGATTCTTCAGCACAACACACGAAGCAATTTGGAAGCTTCTCTTTAAGACTCAAAAGTCATGGCCCGAGACGTCTAAGGACATCGGCCTCGACTGCAATCATCCGGCCTCCCCGGTAAGTGCTAATTTCCCGAACATAACTTAGTTCATCAATCAAATGGGGTGCACTAAGAATTCCATCCTGTAACAGGGCTGGACAAAGAAGGCGGAGTGGATTAGGCGTCTGGCTCCACTCCCTGAAAACCCAACTGATCCTCTATTAATGAGGATGCTGGTTCCGGCGCCCTATCAGGTGCCGGAGAAACAGGCCAAGAAGAAGAGCAAGGAGGCCAAAGGTGTTCTCCGCCGCAAAGGTACTTCGGGCGCAGTGTCCGAAGAGACCAAAACTCATTCCTCCCACGAGGAAGATGAAGATGATGAGGAAGAGGAGGCCGAAAGCAATTCTACCCCTAAGGGGAGGAGGAAGAAAAGAGGGGCCTCTATAGACCCAGAGGCGGAGGCGCCCAAGAGGGGGAAAATATCCCTTCCAGATGGCTCTGATTCGGATGCCGAAGCCATCCCCGAGTGGCGCCCCAGGCCGAAGCCCCTCGCTGCATCGTAAGTATCCGCGGGTGCCCTACATATGCCCAATCTTTATGATTGTAATATAACACATTTGCATGGTGCAGTCCGTCCCGTGATCTCCCCCAAAAATCATCGGAGGGGAATTCTTTGGATCCGGGGATGATGGACCTCCGCGAGCCTTCCCGGCCATCACCATGGACGACACCGAAGTGTTGTCCCGAAGGGCCTCTCTGGGCCACAGAGCGGTACGGGAAGCCACCAAAACGGCGCCAGAGGGTAACGCCTTGGCTGCCGAGAATACAGGGGGAGCAATCCCCATGGAGACTGACGGCGGGGGCCTTGACCAGTCTGGCCCCCAGGCGAACATCGTTCCGGAAACCCAAGTGGTTCCGGAACCGAATAACTGACCCCCTTCAAGGGAGGGGGGAGCGCCAACTCCAGCGGCGAACTCCACTAATTCGGAGGCGCCGAACATACTGATGGAGGCACTGCAACGTGCTTCCATCATGGAGGAGCACCGCACCCTGATGGGTGTGGTGGTTGAAAAGGTTTAGTCCGCCAAGAGCGGGCTGAACGAGGCCTTAACTAGCCTGCTAACAGGCTTCGTGCTATGCGATGTAATATTCTTGACCGCTTTTCATATGAAACATATGCCTGTATAGAGATAGTAGCCCCTGAGACTCTGTTCGGCTTTTGGGAAAAAGGCCGAACAGAGGATCGATAATATTCGCAGGAAATAATGTACTTTTCTATTTGGAGAAGCAAGCTTCACTGTTAGCGGCAACCGCTTAGGCCGCCGAAGTGTCCGAGCTCAAGCGTAAGCTGGGGCTGGCCAATGACTTGAAGTCCGAACAGGCATGTATTAATATGCAGATTCTGAAGCTCATGCGCCGCTATGTATATGTTTGCAGGCAGTGCTGCTGCGGTCGAGACCCTCAGGGGTGAACTTGCCCAGGCCAAGGAGCAGGCAAGGGTGAACAAAGCGGCCGAGGACTTGAAGTCCCAACAGGCCATTCGTCGCCAATACGAGGAACGGGTGACCGAAGTGGAGCAAGCGCTCAAGGACGCCGCCAGCAAGTGCGAGTCCCTAGAGGATAAGAATAAAGCCGAGGAGACCGAACTTGCCAAGGCCCTTCAAGAGGCCACGGAGGCGCGGGCCAAGTCCCGAGCGGCATGCGAGGAGATCAAGCAGGCTGGACTGATAGCGGCTAGTAAGCCCTTTCTCTTACAGAGTAAATTCGACAATCAGAAGTATGCCTTGCTCACTCAACTGTGGAGTGCTCCAAACGCCATTGCGGATCTTCCGAAGAGTGTCGCTGACACCGCGCAGTTCTTCTGGGCCTAGGAGGGGCACACGACGGAGAAGCTATTCTGGTCACAGTTCACGGCGCAGGAGCGCCCATCGCTATTGAATGACCAGATGGTGCAGTGGGCCGAGCTGCATAGGACGTCCGGATTGGCCATGAGGGATGTCATAGTCCAGCTGTGGCCAACCAAACCTATTCCAAGTAGCTATTTTGGCCTGGGGTAGCGACTTGTCGACACGCTGCCCCGAACTGACGCGGTCAAGCAGTCGTCATGTATAGAAGGTGCGCGGATGGCCTTCGCCCGTGTCAAGATGCACTGGGCGAAAATGAAGGCCGCCATCATGGCATTCTAGGGCCCGCCAGGAGGAAAGGACCACCACAAGCCAAAGCACTATTTCGAAGACGTCCTAGAGGGTGCCCGTTTGATAGAGGGTCAATGCTCGAAGGATATCATGTTCGAGTGAATGTATCCGAACTGCCCAGACGTTGTATTATAAAACAAGGCTTTTGTAGTATATGTGTGCCTTTTATCTTAAATATTTTTTCCTCTTGTGCGGCCGTTTTTATCTCCGAGAGTTTGCCAGTCGTCGGCTTCAGCCCCCCGCGTAGATACTACGGGGGTGTTCGGGATAGCACATAACCACACTTGACTCAACGTCTTGGTCCGTGAAGGAGGTGTCAATGCGGCGAACTAGGCAATCGGACTATGAGGCTTTATCACTCTCACTTAGCCATAGGAGTTTGACAATGGGACTGTAAGATAACCCCTGGTGCGTATGCGGCTATCTGAACTTGGATGCCTTAAACACGTGACTGGGAAGAGCCAGTCCTTCGTGTAATACGGAAGAAATCACTAGAGATTTAGTAAGTCGTCGAATTGCTGACTAGCTCTCGCCGCATCATGACAGTCACTTTTCGGCTTTCTCTACTGAGGTGCTTGACCGGATGAACCACAAACACAATCACATTAGTTCTCCCTTTACTACCTTAGCCGAACAAGCGGAACGTAAGGTGATAATCACAGGAGCCGGGCAATCCAACTATTGACCAAAGACATGATTCAGAGCCGATGCATATAATGCCATATTCGAGACGCCAGAGTATACTATAAAAGTGTTCAGACTTCTTTTGTTTGAAAAATATACGTGACCAGATAGATCCCCTGGAGATTTGAATCATGTTGAGGTATATACGACAATCTGATGTAAAGAAGGAATACAGATTAGGAAATAAGCCGATACCAAACAGGGTTGGGCGAAACTGTTTCCATTATAGTCTAATTGATACGTCAAAACGTATTTTTACAAAGGATGCGATAAGCATCGAGGCTATTTTACATGCCGAGCCCAAGGGAAAGCTGTATACAGGTCCTAAAAAGGAAAAGATGATCTTCAAGATCCTATGGACACTCTGCCGCACGTCTATGCTGCTTTTTGCCTTGGTGTATGATCCTTTGAGAGGATCATCGATCGAGTAGACACGAAGAGCCTCGAAAAGGGCCCTTGGTAGTATCGAAAAGTGATGTGGGTTGTAAACAACCTGAAAAGAAAAGAAAGAAAAAAGGGAAGGATATGAGGGTCCGAATAGGGTCGAGCCGTATTGTGGACTTTGTTTTTAGTGTGCCTCCGTCCTTGCCCATGGTATTTTAGTGCGTAATTATGTATGCGCGGTACATATGCCGCAACCAGGTTGGGGCCTTGACAGAGGCCGAATTGCTAATCTAGCTCTAGATGAGCCGGGCTGTCATTCTCTATGGAAGACCGGACTTGTTTAACGGTGTCTGGTGTCTTGACTGCCGGTGTAGTATTCGGCTTGTTAAGGCCACCCTGCACTTCGGCTGCGAGGGCCGCGGCATGCTCCTCAGTACGGAGGGAGCGCTCCATGTTTCCATTGACTGTTATAACGCCATGTGGTCCAGGCATCTTGAGCTTTAGATAAGCGTAGTGCGGGACTGCATTGAAACGGGCGAAAGCGGTTCGTCCAAGCAGTGCATGATAGCCACTGCGGAAGGGGACGATGTCGAAGATCAAGTCTTCGCTACGAAAATTATCCGGTGAAACGAAGACTACTTCCAGTGTTATGGACCCCGTGCAATAGGCCTCGACGCCGGGTATTGATGTCTACTACACAACCTTCTTCTTGTAGACGTTGTTGGGCCTCCAAGTGCAGAGGTTTGTAGGACAATAGCAAATTTCCCTCAAGTGGATGACCTAAGGTTTATCAATCCGTAGGAGGCGTAGGATGAAGATGGTCTCTCTAAAGCAACCCTGCAACCAAATAACAAAAAGTCTCTTGTGTCCCCAACACACCCAATACAATGGTAAATTGTATAGGTGCACTACTTCGGCAAAGAGATGGTGATACAAGTGCAATATGGATGGTAGATATAGGTTTTTGTAATCTGAAAATATAAAAACAGCAAGGTAACTAATGATAAAAGTGAGCACAAACAGTATTGCAATGTGTTGAAACAAGGCCTAGGGTTCATACTTTCACTAGTGCAAGTCCTCTCAACAATAATAACATAATTGGATCACATAACTATCCCTCAACATGCAACAAAGAGTCAGTCCAAAGTCACTAATAGCGGAGAACAAACGAAGAGATTATGGTAGGGTACGAAACCACCGCAAAGTTATTCTTTCCAATCAATCCGTTGGGCTATTCCTATAAGTGTCACAAACAGCCCTAGAGTTCGTACTAGAATAACACCTTAAGACACAAATCAACCAAAACCCTAATGTCACCTAGATACTCCAATGTCACCTCAAGTATCCGTGGGTATGATTATACGATATGCATCACACAATCTCAGATTCATCTATCCAACCAACACATAGGACCTCAAAGAGTACCCCAAATTTCTACCGGAGAGTCAAGACGAAAACGTGTGCCAACCCCTATGCATAGGTTCATGGGCGGAACCCGCAAGTTGATCACCAAAACATACATCAAGTGAATCACGTGAATATCCCATTGTCACCACAGATAAGCACGGCAAGACATACATCAAGTGTTCTGAAATCCTTAAAGACTCAATCCGATAAGATTACTTCAAGGGGAAAACTCAATCCATTACAAGAGAGTAGAGGGGGAGAAACATCATAGGATCCAAATATAATAGCAAAGCTCGCGATACATCAAGATCGTATCACCTCAAGAACACGAGAGAGAGAGAGAGATCAAACACATAGCTACCGGTACATACCCTCAGCCCCGAGGGAGAACTACTCCCTCCTCGTCATGGAGAGCACCGGGATGATGAAGATGGCCACCGGAGAAGGATTCCCCCCTCCGGCAGGGTGCCGGAATGGGTCTAGATTGGCTTTCGGTGGCTACGGAGGCTTCTGGAGGCGGAACTCCCGATCTATTGTGTTCCCCGATAGTTTTAGGGTATATGGATATATATAGGCGGAAGAAATACATCAGGGGAGCCACGAGGGGCCCACGAGGGTGGAGGGCGCGCCCAAGGGGGGTGGGTGCGCCCCCTGCCTCGTGGCTTCCTCGTTGATCCCCTGACGTGCACTCCAAGTCTCCTGTATTGCGTTCTTTCCAAAAATAACTTTTCCAAAGGTTTCATTCCGTTTGGACTCCATTTGATATTCCTTTTCTGCGAAACACTGAAACAAGGGAAAAACAGAAACTGGCACTGGGCTCTGGGTTAATAGGTTAGTCCCAAAAATCATATAAAATAGCATATAAATGCATAAAACATCCAAGGTCAATAATATAATAGCATGGAACAATCAAAAATTATAGATACGTTGGAGACGTATCAGCATCCCCAAGCTTAATTCCTGCTCGTCCTCGAGTAGGTAAATGATAAAAACAAAATTTTTGGTGTGAAATGCTACCTAACATATTTATCCATGTAGTTCTCTTTATTGTGGCAAGAACATTCAGATCCATAAGATTCAAGACAAAAGTTTAATATTGACATAAAAATAATAATACTTCAAGCATACTAACCAAGTAATCATGTCTTCTCAAAATAACATGGCCAAAGAAAGCTATCCCTACAAAATCATATAGTCTGGCTATGCTCTATCTTCACCACACAAAATATTTAAATCATTCACAACCCCGATGACAAGCCAAGCGATTGTTTCATAGTTTTGACGTTCTGAAACTTTTTCAATCTTCACGCAATACATGAGCGTGAGCCATGGACATAGCACTATAGGTGGAATAGAATGGTGGTTGTGGAGAAGACAAAAAGGAGAAGATAGTCTCACATCAACTAGGCGTATCAACGGGCTATGGAGATGCTCATCAATAGATATCAATGTGAGTGAGGAGGGATTGCCATGCAACGGATGCACTAGAGCTATAAGTGTATGAAATCTCAAAAAGAAACTAAGTGGGTGTGCATCCAACTCGCTTGGTCACTAAGACCTAGGTCATTTTGAGGAAGCCCATCATTGGAATATACAAGCCAAGTTCTATAATGAAAAATTCCCACTAGTATATGAAAGTGACAACATAGGAGACTCTCTATCATGAAGATCATGGTGCTACTTTGAAGCACAAGTGTGGTAAAAGGATAGTAGCATTGCCCCTTCTCTCTTTTTCTCTCATTTTTTTATTTGGGCCTTTTCTCTTTTTTATGGCCTCTTGTTTTTTTATTTGGGCCTTTTTTATGGCCTGTTTTTTTAGTCCGGAGTCTCATCCCGACTTGTGGGGGAATCATAGTCTCCGTCATCCTTTCCTCACTAGGACAATGCTCTAATAATGATGATCATCACACTTTTATTTACTTACGACTCAAGAATTACAACTCGATACTTAGAACAAGATATGACTCTATATGAATGCCTCCCGCGGTGTACCAGGATGTGCAATGATTCATGAGTGACATGTATGAAAGAATTATGAACGGTGGCTTTGCCACAAATACAATGTCAACTACATGATCATGCAAAGCAATATGACAATGATGAAGCATGTCATAACAAACGGAACGGTGGAAAGTTGCATGGCAATATATCTCGGAATGGCTATGGAAATGCCATAATAGGTAGGTATGGTGGCTGTTTTGAGGAAGATATATGGTGGGTTTATGGTACTGGCGAAATTTGCGCGGTACTAGAGAGGCTAGCAATGGTGGAAGGGTGAGAGTGCGTATAATCCATGGACTCAACATTAGTCATAAAGAACTCACATACTTATTGCAAAAATCTAGTAGTTATCGAAACAAAGTACTACGCGTATGCTCCTAGGGGGATAGATTGGTAGGAAAAGACCATCGCTCGTCCCCGACTGCCACTCATAAGGAAGACAATCAATAAATAAATCATGCTCCGACTTCATCACATAACGCTTCACCATACGTGCATGCTACGGGAATCACAAACTTCAACACAAGTATCTCTCAAATTCACAACTACTCAGCTAGCATGACTCTAATATCACCATCTCCATATCTCAAAACAATTATCAAGTATCAAACTTCTCATAGTATTCAATGCACTTTTTATGAAAGTTTTTATTATACCCATCTTGGATGCCCATCATATTAGGACTAGTTTCATAACCAAAGCAAACTATCATGCTGTTCTAAAGACTCTCAAAATAATATAAGTGAAGCACGAGAGTTCATCTATTTCTATAAAATAAAACAACCACCGTGCTCTAAAACGATATAAGTGAAGCACTAGAGCAAATGACAAACTACTCAAAAAGATATAAGTGAAGCTCAATGAGTAGTCGAATAATTATGCAACTATATGAAGACTCTCTAACATTTATGAATTTCAGATCTTGGTATTTTATTCAAAAAGCAAGCAAATCCTAACAAAATAAATTGACACTCCAAGCAAAACACATATCATGCGGTGAATAAAAATATAGCTCCAAGTAAAGTTACGGATGAACGAAGACGAAAGAGGGGATGCCTTCTGGGGCATCCCCAAGCTTAGGCTTTTGGTTGTCCTTGAATATTACCTTGGGGTGCCTTGGGCATCCCCAAGCTTAGGCTCTTGCCACTCCTTATTCCATAATCCATTGAATCTTTACCCAAAACTTGAAAACTTCACAACACAAAACTTAACAGAAAACTCGTAAGCTCCGTTAGTATAAGAAAATAAATCACCAATCAGGTATTGTTGTGAACTCATTATAAATTCATATTGGTGTAATATCTACTGTATTCCAACTTATCTATGGTTCATACCCTCTGATACTACTCATAGATTCATCAAAATAAGCAAACAACACATCAAAAACAGAATATGTCAAAAACAGAACAGTCTGTAGTAATCTGGATCAAACGTATACTTCTGAAACTCATAAAATTCTCAAATAAATTGCTGGACGTGAGGAATTTATCTATTAATCATCTTCAAAAATAATTAACTAAATATCACTCTCCAATAAAAAATGGCAGCAATTCTCGTGAGCGCTAAAGTTTCTGTTTTTTACAGCAAGATCAACAAGACTTTCCCCAAGTCTTCCCAACGGTTCTACTTGGCACAAACACTAATTAAAAGCATAAAACCACATCTAAACAGAGGCTAGATGAATTATTTATTACTAAACAGGAGCAAAAAGCAAGGAACAAAAATAAAGTTGGGTTGCCTCCCAACAAGCGCTATCGTTTAACGCCCCTAGCTAGGCATGATGATTTCAATGATGCTCACATAAAAGATAAGAATTGAAATATAAAGAGAGCATCATGAAGAATATGACTAGCACATTTAAGTCTAACCCACTTCCTATGCATAGGGATTTTGTGAGCAAATAACTTATGGAAACAAGAATCAACTTGCATAGGAAGGTAAAACAAGCATAACTTCAAAACTTTAAGCACATAGAGAGGAAATTTGATATTATTGCAATTCCTACAAGCATATATTCCTCCCTCATAATAATTTTCAGTGGCATCATGAATTAATTCAACAATATAACCAGCACCTAAAGCATTCTTTTCATGATCTACAAGCATAGAATTTTTATTACTCTCCACATAAGCAAAATTCTTCTCATTCGGAATAGTGGGAGTATCATAAGAGACTCGAATACTATAAATTGTTTCCACATTAATCGAGTAATGTTCAGAAAAAGGGTAATCATAATCATGACAAGTTTTATAAATATAGTCACTACTTCTAGTGCAGAACCGGGCAATAGCACCGGTTCGTAAGGCCCTTTAGTGCCGGTTCCATAACCGGCACTAAAGTGTGGTCACTAAAGCCCCCCCCCCTTTAGTACCGGTTCAGCACGAACCGGTGCTAAAGGGAAACCACGTGGCACGAGCCAGCTCCGGGGGACGGGAGCCCTTTAGTACCGGTTGGTAACACCAACCGGTACTAAATGTTTGTGGGTTTTCTTTTTATTTTGTATTTTTCAATTAAATTTGTGTTATCAATTTAATTTAGGATTGTTTTACGTTATAATGAGTTGTAGTCGTCGTCATCATCATCATCATCATCATCGCATATTAATAAATAAATAAACTCTAGCTAGCTAAAAATCATCGTAGTCATCTAATTACCACTATTTAATCATCATAGTCATTACCGCTAGCTATCTAATCATCACCAACACTGGCTAGCTTAAAGAGGAAACATTCACTTTCTAACAGAAGCAAAGATATCATCGAGTTCAACATAATCATCACCAACATCAAAGTTCAGGACACGGACATGAGACACTAATTAAGAGCATGAACTAGTGTTGCTCCCTCTCAGGTAGAATAGCATAGAACATGTATAGCTCTCCTGATTCATCATACTGGAGCATGCAGATGAATCTATCTCCTAATCTTGGGTTGCGCTTCTCCTTGCTGCCCCCTAGTACTTCTCTGCGATCGTTAACAATTTTGCTCCAATCTTTCCCTATTAAGCATTCTTCGCTTTCAGAAATCCTGAATGCACTCATGTGCAATGTAGGATATCTTGGCCATAAGCTAACCATTGACATGTCACCTTTAGTCTCGATCCACTGAGGCACAACTGTCATCGGAAGTCCCTGTTGAAGAACATCGTATAGTAATTAATATACTAAGCAATGAAAGTTTAGCTTCAAAAATAATGTATGCAAAAGATGCACTAATTAAGGACAAATAGTTAAAATCTTACCATCTTTCGATTATAGATGTGACCGTAGTTCAATACGATCACCATTGGTCGCACGTTTTGAGTACTAACATTTCTAAGTTCAGGAAAAAAATTTGTCTTGATAGTATTAAGATCCTCAAGCCATGAAACATAATGACTTATCTCCTCGCAGTTTAGTTGAGCCCCGGGGCAGTAGTAGGTCCTGTCTACCAAGCGCCGGACATGTTTGCTTGAACCGAAATAAGCTGACAATACAAATTAGTTGTCAACTATTTTTGAATAAACTGTATCAAAGACATAAATATATGCATGCATGGTTGAGAAAAACTCACATAATGGTAGAACTGGAGGTGTTTGCACATCGACCCAGATGTCTATATTACCTTCAATATCATCTTCCGGACGTATATCAAAGGTGACAACCATACTAGGCTCAAATGAATAAGCCTTGCATAGTGCTTGCCAAGTTTTGCATTCAAAATGGGTGTATGTGTCTCCATTATATAATTTGACGTTGAAAGTATACCCATGCTCCGTCTTCAAGTAAACTCTCTTTACCTCCATATCATCTATAGC